>NW_013665859.1:197891-199924 GCF_000517525.1 Limulus polyphemus | reverse complement strand
TGTTTTCATAACATTTATATAGCTGAAATGTTATAAATTTTGATTTATATTAATTTTAAATTATAAAACATCAAATTTTGATTCCCAACCTCCTTTAACAAACATAAAATAAATCACTTAAATCCAACTCTGATTTCCCAAGAATTTATCATACTGTTACGACAGCGGAAGTCACGCGACGCTGAGAGCATGTGCGCTGGTGTTTCTCGAAGGATCATGAATTTGCCTGGCAACTCTAGTCTGATCGAGATGCCCTCTTTTTTTTTAATAAATAAGCCTGGCAAAGAAAGCCAGAGATTGATAGATAATTGAGTCAAGCGAACAGTAGGCACCGTTAGTAAATGGTGTGAATCGCTGTGATTATAGCGTGTGTTTATAAAAGTAGTTAAGTTTAACGCAACGAGGAAGGTATTGACTGTGGAAATTCTGTGTATTACAAAGTTTGTATCGAGGAAGAATAAACTAGGTTAATCAAGAAAGGACTTGTATCGCTGAAGTTCTCGAAAAGAATTTATACCGGAAATTAACAAACAAGCAGATACGTAACAATATCTTTTTTTAAAATCCTTCAAACTTTACTATTCTATATGACAAATTGTTTCATGTGTGATATGCGAGGATATCGTATGTTTTCCACCATCTTTATTAATATAGGAAATTTAAAATTTTTCATTTGGTGCATTTCTATGCAGCTTAGACCTAAAAATATGGTCCAAGAATCTGTTGAACTTATTCTGTTTTAGTTGCCTTTGTGTATTTATTGTTCTTGATAACAAATAATATCTACTCCGCCAATGAGGATGTTGCAGTAACTTGTTACATAAGTGTAGAAAAGGTTCAACGATTACAGCATCCTTTACTAGCCAAATGGATGATATTTGCATGTTCTACTCAATGAATGGTGTGAGAAAATGCCCAGTCACGTGGTGACACTTTTACAAAGAAATTAATCGAGGTTTCCTATATTAGTACAGATCTGTGGTAGTTTAAAAGTTTTACATGGCTATTATCATCATGATTTGTCCTGCAGAGATTCATCTCCAGAAAAAAAATATCGTCCATGATCTATTCACAAATCCAATAAAGGCAATTATCTAATAGTATGTGCAAGTATGCACACTGGCTTTTCTTTGTTGTTGTGTCAATGATAAAAATTGTTTTCACTTTATGTCACACGTGTCCAGTCCCTTTATTTTTTACACAACGTAAAATTCAGTTAGTTTTTGGATTCAGGTCACTTCATAGAGTTTCCTCTCTGTTATTAAGCAGATCTATTAATTCTTGCACATAAATCAGTTTATTTGTGAATATAACACGTGGATTTATCACCCTGTAAGAAAAATGAAATTACACCATTTAGATTCATGGATAATTTTTCCAAATCTTAAATTTATGAAATTTTGTCTTACAGCTCTTGGAGTTCAACAAAAATCGATGTAATGCAACATTCTAATCAATTTCATTAGTAATTTGAACATTTAATTTAGCTCACCCCTGACCCTTCTCTTTTCAAGAGAGTAAAATCTATGAGATCTCAACCTATCCTCATAAGACAACCCATTTAACCCCCAGAATTATCCTAGTAGCCCTTCTCTGAGCTGTCTCTAACAATTCAACGTCTTTCATAAGATAAGTAGTTTAAAAGTGTAAATATTACTTCAAATGAACCCTAACCAGTGACTTAATTATACAATGAAATCATGACGTCTTTAGATTTGTAATCGATTTCTATATATATACCTATGGTGTGAACGCCTTTTCTAAGCTGACGAAGCATAATTATAATTCATTATATTTGTCATAGATATTAGTATTATGGTTATTTTTAAGCTATTGTTACGTCTCTGGTCGTTAGTTAATTTTCCGTATAATTTCTTTCCGAAGAAACTTTAGCGATACAAGTCCTTTCTTAAATAAACTGGTTTATTCTTTCTAAATACAACTTTGCAATACACTTAATTTCCACAGTCACGCTATAACAAACGCTATAATTCACAATGAAGGTCTCACGTACTCGACTCAACAATACGTCT
>NW_013665859.1:183379-196891 GCF_000517525.1 Limulus polyphemus | reverse complement strand
CTTCTCTTTTTTTTCTATCCCACTCTCTGACACCAATTTGTTACGTCTCCGTTTGTGTTGATTGATTTTTCGTAACTTCGTTCCGACGAAACTTAAGCGACACAAGTCCTTTCTTAATAAAACTAGTTTATTCTTTCCGAATATAACTTTACCGATACACTCAACTTCAACAATCGCGCTAAACAAACGCTGTAACGTCTCTCGTGCTCTCTGACTGCAGTTCAATTACTCACTATCTACCCACACATTACATTCCCCTCTTTTATATACCAGCCTACCCTATATCTAGTAATTACTAGAGCATTCGCCAAAGTACAGGATAGTTCTAGAAACGTGGCGTCTCGGTGGTCATGTGACTCGCTGACGCAACAATAACTTTGTGAGTTTATTAGTTTCATAATATGCTGTAAATGTTGATATTTTAATTGTTTGGAAATCACATTATTCAATTTGTTTTTGCTGGTGCTACGGATATATTAGCCAAATCTCCAATTTGTTCAGATATATGATAGAAATATCCTATTTGGATTCAGCTATCAAACTTTTCCACAATGTCCTGGTTTGTTCGGTTTAATTTGTTGTGTTTTAGCGTAAAGCTACACAATGGGCTATCTGCACCCTGTCCACCACCGGAAGTCGAGCGGACCTACTGAGGACCACAGTATCCTGAATATGTTTTCTCATAATAGGCAAATAGTACCAGTTATCTTTCGCATTCTACCAAAACAAAGCTTTATGACTATCAACTAAAATTCAGGGACCCCTGCCATGGTCATTGTGCAGTTAGCTTATTTGCAGCTTCGCACACTTACATAAACAAAAACCATAATCCTGTAATGATATGAACATATTTAATAAGATAAAATTCTAAAATATTTTTGTTTATTCTTATTACAATTTGTAAATTGCTCCCTTAGCGCAGCGGTAAGCCCGAGGGCTTGAAGGCTAAAATTTAGTTTTGTTACCCGTTTTGGGCAAACCATAGATAATTCTTCGTGTAGCTTTGTGTTTAAGTGACTTTAACAACAAAGAGTCAATTAATTAATACATTGCAGATTTTTTGTTTTTCACAACTAATATGTATTTCTAATTTGAATTTGATAGTTTACAAAAGTTTGAATATGGGTTTCCGAAGCTTAAACTTTATACATATAATAATAAAGAAACATGGTAATATTCATACTGACATTTTCAACTTTTTCACTTTATCAATAGACCAGTAATAACAATTGTTCGTGGTGGTCATTTGCGGATAAAGTCATCATCTTTGCTAGGGAACAAGTAAACATGTTCAGTGTGGTTGTAAACTAAGTATGAGAAAGTAGCTTTTTTGTCACATAGTCGTAGTAATGCAAATGATAACTAGTTGGGCTTGTGTGCGGATCTACCTGAAAGTTAAGCCTAATCATATCCTTACATGTCACTGATGTTATCTTCCAGTTTAAAAAAAATTATAGGATCTAGAAATGAAGAAAAAACTACTGGTCAGACAAACGTGAGAAAGAGATTTCTCAATCTAAGGTATATATATATATGATTCTTGAACTAAAGACAGTAAAGTTCACATTGAACCTGTACTGTACAGTAGTCATTAGTATACTTTAATTTTTACTTCTTTTTTGTTTTAACTTTAAAAGTTTAAGTTAGTTATTCGTTACACTCCAGACTTGTCACGAGCAGTGACATGGTATTAATGTTATATACTTATAATAATATTATAATTACTACATAGTACATTACAGCTATAGAGTTGCATGTTTAAAGCTACAACTCTATGGTTAGAAAAAACGGTAGAAAAGACCGTTAGACTGTCACAGCTTGCTGAAGTAAAGTTTACTGAAGTCTAAAGACAGAGTAAAGTACTAACTACTATGTTACGAAAAAATACATTGACAAAACATTAGGTAATAAATACCTAAAATAGGCTAAATTTAGTAAACATTTTGTTTATATAACTTGAGTCTGAGCCAAGGTGAGTGTGAGCTGTACAAACTTGTTACTGTTAGTTGTAAAGTAGAACAGTTGTAAACATTGTTTATATTAATAGGCTTAACTTAAGACAAAACTTGTAAGGCTGAAGTTTAGTCTTATGAATATGAAAATTCTGTGGCTGTTAATGTTATGAGCCTACCTTTTTCTTTTTGAACACGTAGCCTTGTACAAATTGTTGATTTATAATTTTAAATACACATTAGAATCAGTTACTTATGAGGTTTAATTTAACTTTAAGTCATTACTAATAATAGTAGTTAGCATTTCATGATTTTCTGTGCCCAGCATAGAATTGATGTCTAGTGTATGTTACATTACATTGATTACAGTACCTGTGTTGATAACAGGTATGAAGGCTGAAGCATGAAAACCTTCAGAATGCAAATAAATGTTCCATGTTGTATACATGGGGAAAGAAAATTAAAGTATAAAAAAAATACTAAGTGATAGAAGGCCCATATAGGTTACTCAATAAAGAAGCCAGGTCATACTAAGGATAAAAACTTAAAGGGGTTCAAATTGTCAGCACACAATACATCTTGTGGTAAGCCATTCCACAAGTTGAAATGATAACAGATAACAATATTTTTTCTTAATCAGCCTGGACTTGTGCTTCCACAGCTTATACTTACTTATTTTTGGCCATCAAGTTTAGAAATTTACTCCTTGTACAGTAGTCCACAACATTGGCATAGATAATAATAATGGTCCAAGAAAAACCCTTGAGTGACTCCACTAGATGCATTTTTCCAATCAAAATGATCATTTACCACAAACCTTTATTTTCTACCTACAAGCCAATTTTTAATTCACCTACTGAGTTTTTCTCTAGTTATGCAAAAACCTAACTTACTGTGTAACCCCATGTTTCTGGTAGAGCTTAGGATAAGCAAATGACAGAAGTTTCAGTCATGTATATACCCACAAGCTTGCCTTCCCTTTCAACTTAGCCTATGAAATTTTAAGCATTTTATTATTTAAGTTTTATTATGTAACTTAACAAACTTTTGTACTTTACTTTTTTGTTTCTTTTTTTAAAAAGTATGTAACAATATATAAAAGATACACAAATAAACTATGTTTAGTGCTCACATAAAATTAAGGCAGTTTTTTCACTTGAATAGACTTCTTGGTAAGTCTTGTTGAACATTGAATTTGGATTTCCAAAAAACTATTCATTGTACCATAAATTTTAAGAGGACAAAATGTGTATCAGATCACTAGAGTCAAAGGTCCCCAAACTACTATAATTTATCTATGTTTCAAAGTAAGCTATGAATATGTTAATAAAAATGCCACCAGCAACTCGGAGTTGAAAAACAACAATCACAGACAAAGAATCTGAGGCCAACTGTTTATATATGCTTGCCAAAAAAGAAACAACTGTAGTAATGTGTATGTAGAGTACAGTTTTCTCTTTCTAGTAGTTATAAGCATGTCCATTAGTCATGTAGAGATAATATATACATAAACTGCCTTGAAAGACAGGACAGACTTATAGGACTTATCTGGTGGGTTTGACAAATTTATTTATATCTCAGCAAATCAAGGAGATAGGAGGTGTAAATTTATATTATTGCTTGTAATTGTGTATAGTTTGTGTTTCTAATTGGATGGACACTGAAAGCCATATTATTGAAAATCTAAAAGGAAGGATTTATAGTACAGATTCCCTATGTGACACAAAGTGAAGGTTGAGAATGTTTTCAAACATGTTTTTTTGAAATTTAAAAATTAACACCTAGAGAATAAAAAATTGTTTTATTAACATATATTGATGGTAAAGTTGCTTGATTAAATTTTGAATGTAACTAAAAAGTCATGACATGTTCACTTTGACCCAGCCATATGTATATGGTTATGGGTTTGTAGGAGAGTTACTAGGATGATACCTGGGATAGAAAGGGTTGTAACAAAAGGAAGGATTAAGATCTCTGAAATTGTTTTCTCTTGAGAAAAAAAAGAGTTAGGATCTGATTGAGGTGTTGTGGTTAAGGGAATTGACAGTATCAGTGTTTCGTCACCTCCTAGTACTTAATGGTGAGAATGGTAGGACAAGTGAACACCAATATAAAATTTATAGAGTACGAGTCATCTTCAGATTACAATCTTACATTTCTAACAGGATGGTTGTCTTTGGAATTGGTTGCCTTTATATATGGTGAGTGTGATAAATTTAAGAGAGCTTAAGGGAAAGTTTGATAAATATTTAAATTATCAGAGCTATTTTTTTTAAGTGAATGGGACAGCAGTGATGGACCAACAGACTCCTTGTTTTACTATGCATCTCATTATCTTCTTCATTAACAAAAATACTAGGGAAAAATATAACACTTGAGACATATTTTTTCTTTATAGAGCTGGAGGATTAGTGGAATTTGATAATTGATTAATCATTGTGCTCACTAATCAGTTACATGAAACTACTTGGTTAGTTTCACATGAGGCTTGAATAGTTGGAATAATTGAAATTAGTTTTTTCAATAACTACTTCAATTAATTGATTATTTTTATGAGTTGTGACACTAATTGATTAAGCTCAACAACTTTAAATTAATCAAACATAATAATGAGAAATCATAATGGAAGTATATCGATTATTTGGATGGTTGGAATAATAAAAAGTGTAACAATTGGGAACAATTTCAATTAGTTGATTATCTTGTTGACAGTTGATTTAATCGATGCTCATAGGTGATTGATTATACAAATTATTCTATTCAAAATAATTGCTCAGTTCTACTCATCAATAATGGTTCTATTTAAACCTGTTACATGTACAATATTTTCTTTGACTTAATGTTTTGCTCTTGACCTAACCATAAAACTCTTTAAACTGAATTTATTACAAGCTAACAACCTTTTAAAGTCCATCATTGCCTCAGCTATGGCTTTTTTAATCATGCTTTATTTATTTTGGTATCATACTATATCATTTTAGCAGTAATTTTCATATTTTTGAAAACTGTACATTTACCATTTATTAAAAATGTAAGGTGTCTCTTCAACCGTTTAGGACTTGGTCTCCAAGTTGAACATAAAACATATAAACAAATAGTCTTTTTTAGTAAATTTAATAAAACCTGGTAAATTGAGCAACTGAATTAATTGGAGATACTGATCAAATGTGGACATTTTTTTAAATATTAAAGATACACATGTTCCTTACAGAAAGAAAAGAGTAGTTGCAAATACAAAACCAGAATAGTTCACAAGTTTAAAAGAGAAAATAAAAAAAGCATAATAAATTCAAGAAGTTTAAATTGTTTGCTCTGAAAGGAGACTTAAAGGATTATAGAAGATCAAGAAAGTTAGTTAAACAGGATGTTAGGCAATCAAAAAAGGGTATACGAAAAAAGATTGGTTGAAAATATAGATATTAATAGTAAGGATTCTTTTAAATACATTAAGGCCTTACTACAGGTAAACAAAATGTGAGGATGGGGGTAGGGTCTTTGAGAGATGATGAGAGGAGATACTGAATTTTAAATTTTCTTCCAATTTTACTAATGAAGATATAAGCAATATTCTTCACCCTGAACATTTGGTAGATGAAAACAAGATGATTGCATTAATTCTGCAATGATAATTAAATTCTTCACACTGAAATGCTACTTTTCTCATACTTCTACCTATGAGATTGCATGCCACTAGCCTTGAGGTAACTCCCACCTAAATTCACAAGTTTAACATGAACTACACTGGTGCACGGTGATATCATGTAATGAAAGTCCTCCACTAATATGAGGATAACACAATCTTTATGAACAGTAATTCCCCCTATGCACCTATACTCATGATAATATCATTATTTTCCTCTGCATTGTATGATGCAGATGCATTCATATTTTATCTGGTTTCACTTTGATGAGATTTGCATTTGTTAACAAAACTTTGATTTTTGTTTTCTTTAGCTTCTGTTTCAAAAGCTTTCATTTTTATTATGAATTCTCAAGTGATGGTGACATCTACGTAGTCCTGTGTGAGTAAGAAGTTACACACACAGGCCTTATTTTAACTGCGGCTTCTGGAGGCTTGTTAAATGTTGGGGACATTCCAGCCTTTGCTTAATGTGATGTGGATTACCACATGCTTACTGGGTTTCCTACTCCTATCCTGTCAGCCACCGTCCTTTCTCCTTAGTCGGGAGTTGTCTGTTGGATTACACATTTAATCTGATTCGCTTTGTGTAGTGCCTTACCATTTAAAGTGTGACTTTATCCTTGGAATTTCTTTCTCAGGTATGTTTACTTCCTTATCTTTTGTCTGTGTCTTATAATATTTCTCATTCTTCACTCCATGAATCCTCTTCTTGGGGTTTATTTTTTTCCTTTTTGCTTATTTTTAAGATTTATGCTGTTTCCTTTGTCTAACAGTCTCTCTCTCTCACACCCAAATGCCACATATCCCTCCCATTTGTGACTCTTTTGTCCTGACTTGCAGACATTCTTCTTTTTCTTTCTAGATTCCCTGTCTTTAGTATCTGTTAGCCTGCTTGTGGATTGGGCCCCTTGCCTTCTATTTCTCACTCTCGTTCCCTGTTTTTGCATCATCGTCTTTTTTCTCACCACCCTCTCTTACCTCCACCTTTTGTCTGAGGCACTTCATCATGTTCCAGAGTTCATTCCCTTGTCTTTGTCATCTTAACCTTTTGTACTTCTGTTCTGTTCCTTCTTTCTTTATTTCCCTGCTGTTGAGTCAAGTTGTGTTCCTCTTAACTGTACACCTTCCTCCTTGTGCACATGGTCTTCATCCGGCTACCTTTCTTCACCCAGACATCTTTGGTGGTGTATATTTCTCACTGGAGGCCTGAACTGAAGTTGTATGACTTCAGTCCTTGTTATCTATTTGTGTTTTTTCTACTTTCTTGACTTTGCTTTTTGACTCCTTTTTTCACCTGGATCAATCTACATCTAATCTTCTCATTCCAGGTACCAAGCCTTTCTCTTCTTTTTTTATCTTCCACTAACCAACATCTAATTCAGTGCTCTTGTATGTTCCATCCATCAGATTTGCATCTTCCAATTCCTTGCTTTTCTCTTCAAGATAGCATCCATCAGCCTTTTTTGTATTCATTTGTAATGTAAGGGCTTTCACTCACCGTCTTCATGGCTTGGCTGTCATTCCTTTTCTTGGATGATCGACTTCTGTTGGTTCATTCTCGGGTGATATCCTCTTCTCCCACCTCTATTCCTTTGCAGCAGGCTGCTTGGTTGGGGGTGTCTTTTCAAGTACCCATTCAATATTTGGTAGTTTTAGGTGTTTTCTTTATCTCTTGTCTCAACCGAGCTCAGCCTTCTCCTCTTTGCCTGGGAACTATGGAGTATCTGGTCATCAGGATTTGTGCTTTTATTTTTATCCTGTGCAAAGGTGTTCTTTTGCTTTTGGGGACTGGCTTCTCTCAGACTTTTCATTCCTTTTGGGTACACACACACATGTGCCTCCTCTAGTGGTCCTTGAGGATCCAAGGGATTCTTTCTTGAGTTCCTTTGCCCTTGTTTGTGAACTTCCCCTTTCCTCTTCTTGAGGAAATGTCATAATGGCTGGACCATGCCCATACTACTTCAGGTATTCCCTAATCGATTCTCATACCATATCTTTCTCTTCACAGTGCTTCCCTCTTGGATGACGTGCATTTCTTTCTAAATTGAAAATGTATTTCTGATAGATACTTGCCTCCTTTCACATTTCCACCTGTCCTTCCCACTTTTGGTGCACATTTTTTTGTCTTGCCTCATCAAAAAATGATGTTATGATGAATGCAAGAGCATAAGGGGAGTTACTGTGCATGGAGGTTGTGTCGCCCTCCAATTGGTGGAGGGCTTTTGTCACATAATGAAGTAATCATGCCCAGTGCAGTTCATGTTAAACACAAGGCTAGTGTCATGCAAATCTCATAGGCAGATGTGTAAGGAAAATAGGAGGTGAGTATCTACTGGAAATACATTGCCAGATTAGGAAAATGCTAACTTTTAAGCTTGTTAAAAAAAATTGGAAAGCTTAAAGAATGATAAGACTCTTGGACCAGATAATATTTTCCCAAGGATTTTGAAGGGGATAAGGAGTAGATGTGTGAGCCACTTGCTAATATTTTTTGTAAGTCCTTAAATAATGGGCACGTGCCAGAGGATTGAAAGATGGCTGGTGTTACTCCTCTTATCAAGAAAGTGTTAAAAATTGTCTTGGTAATTATAAGCTTGTTAATCTTACATTAATGAGGGTAAAAGTGTTAGAAAGGCTTATAAAAGCTACTTTGCAAAGTCATTTAACAAAGTTTAAAATTTTATTTGATAATTCACTAGGGGAAAATCCTGACTTACTAATCATTTGATATTTCTTGAAGAGGTTGCTGATATAATGGATGAGAATAAGGGTTTCGGTTTGCCATATCTAGATTTTCAGAAAGCATTTGACAAGGTGGCATATAAGGTTTATTGAAACGTTCTGTATTAGTTAGGAGGATAAGTGGGCTGGATGGAAGCAAGCAGAGGGTTGTTATAAACTGAGCTTAGTCAAACTGTATTTATGTCAAGTGGGGCACCTCAGGGCTCAGTGTTAGGACCTTTGCTTTTTTTGACTTACATTAATGACATTATGAAGGAATGAACAAGAAAGTGCTTAAATTTGCCGATGATATTAAGGTCTTGGGTGTTGCTTGCTGTGAGGAAGATGCTGCTGCTTTAAAAAAGGCTTTAGGTTATTTAGTGAATTGTACGAATAACTGGGAGATGAGTTGTAATCAAAATGAATGAAAAGCAAGGCATGTGGGATATCAGAACTTAAATCATAAGGTTAATTTTTGTTTTGGTTGATCACCTTCTTAAGCCATTCAGGCAGTGTGCTGTTGCTAGTGGTAGGGTAAGTAGGATTTTAGGTTATACTTACAGTCTAAAGAGGTTATAATTTCATTGTATAGGACACTGGTTAGGCCTCATTTGGAGTATTGTGTTCAGTATTGGGCTCCTTATCTTAACAAGGACATTGCATTGTTGGAAAGGATTCAAAAATAGGCTACTAGGATAATATCTGAAATGTATTATACTGTTGAGCATATGGACAGGTTACAATCTTTGAAGTTGTTGAAAAGAGTTAAATGGGAGTTGATTGAGATGTTTAAGATTTTTAAGAGAATTGATTATCAATATAACAGATTTTTTTATATTAATAGTGATAATGGTAGGAAAACAGGATATAGATATACACTTTGACAGGATAGAAGTCATCTTCAGCCAAAGCAATCAAAAATTACCCTTCAGTAGGTGGGTCTATCTGTGGAATGAGTTCTCTTCAGATGTAATGGGTACCGCAAATTTAAAGGAAGGCTTGATAAATAAATGATGAGGGCAGGCTTTAAGCTGTTTATTTTTCACTTTTTAATATTTACCTTCATCTTTAATATCTCACTCTGAATGTGCATTATAATATGATTAAGTCATGCTTTTAGCGATAACCCATTTACTGTTGGCCTGTGACAAACATTCTTATCAACTTTAAGTCCAGTGTGTACATTTGACCATTCACTGAGGAGATAATGTAAAGATCTAAGCCCATTACGACATTTCCTGGCTAATTTTGGATGCTTGGACTAAAATTTCACATTCCTATAACAAGTCTACTTACAGTATATTGGCAAAATTACCAAACTCTGTCTACATGTTACTTTCAGTGTCAGTTTTCTTGAAATACTAAGTCTCACTATTTTCATTTTCCCACATCAATTATCTATAGTGTTATGTTTATTTATGTCAAAATGAAAAAAAAAATTTTAAACTGTGTTTTAGAAAAAAAATAAACATAAAACCCTTTCAAACATTATTTTTCACTGTTTTGTATATTGAAGCACTTGTGTATAATATAAAAGGTTTACAAGCTTTATGTTGTGATATGCTGGGGAAAAAGAGAAATGATGAATTTTCTACTTAAAGAGCACAAGTACGAAATACTGTATATTTTGTTGTGTTTCAGTCTTTTTGCTCAGTTTCAGTGTAAATGGTTGATGAAAGAGACACAGAAGTCCCACTCGATGTTTCTTACATTAAATATTGAGCATATGTGAAGAATGTCCTTGCACAATATATATGTGATATAAATGTACTGTAAGAAATGTTAAATATAATTTGTGCACTACTAACTTTGATAGTTGGGAACCAGATTCACAAAATAAAAGACCAAAGAGTGAGATTTTTGAAATGAAGACAAAGTGTAAATGTAATACAATTCACACTACAAACTATTAGAATATATCAAACTTAAAGCTATGGTGAGTAGATTGCATTAGTTAGATGTGGTTAGAAATATGGTTATGTGAGAGCAGTTTTTTTTAGTGATATTAAGGTGTACCTGAGGTATGTAAATCTGGAAAGGACGTACTTCTAGATCTAAAAAAAGATATTTGCATCATAAAGTAAAGAAGGTTAGTGAGAAACACAGAAGCCTACTGATAAATTTTTAGTTATGTTGAAAAATATAATGTTCAGTGTTCTATTTATATAGATTTTGAAATTAGGAATAAGGTATAGAGGTGGGCTATATATAAGATAATCTAAAGTAAATTGCAGTTTTTTTGGAGAAGTTCTAAATTAATTTTTATGATAGAAACGAACGAACAGATCAAATTGTACCACAACATACAAAGTGTTCAAATCTTTGCATATATATATATATATAAAAATATATGCCTTTTTGTATGTTAAATTATTTGTTAAAAACACCAAAACTTGTTTTAAATTATTTGGAAAGTCTTTAAGAAGTTCATTTAAGTGATCAAATTTAGACTAATATGTGAGGATTTTGAAAAATATGAGGTTCAAAGGGTATTATATCATTTTCAAAACATATAATTTATCTTTGATTTCCTGTTTTACTAATTTTCACCTGTCTTTCAGTGATTGTGAAGTAAGCAGTGAACTTGAACCAACATTTGGTAGCAGCCCAGCCAAGCAAAGAAAAGTTGGGAGCAACAGTTGTGTTTCATTCACCAATGGTAATGATAAACATAATAAACGTGTATGAAATTAATCCTTTTTCTTCTGATTATTGTGCTTGATCTATCATTAATTTAATCGATTTGAAGATTCATACAATGTAACACAATGGTTATCTGAGCTAGCCATCCCCAGTTTCAAAATAATTAAGATTAACTTCTGATCAGAGTAAGCTATATACTTAGAAAAAAACTAAAAATCAACCTGGCAATCAGTAAAACTAATTAAATATGTATTTTTTACATTTCTGCATATAAAGATGAGAATACATTATTTCATCAGCTGGGTACTCTTACTATAACAATATTTTTGGCATTATAGACTAATGTCGATACTCATGACAAAATATTCTTTATTCTTTGAGACCACAGTACTCTCCGGGAAATTATCAAGTCACTTTGGGCCCTTTGTCCCAAACAACCATTTCAGTTGTATATTAAGGTTACATTACATGCCCTTTCTCATCTCATATGCCATGTATCACATTTACCTGAAGGTATATTTTTTGTCGCTGCTGACCCACAAACAAACGGTGCCCGGAGTGGTTTGCACTGATTGTCCACAGGACACTTTATCATTCTATCTATGTCCTCAGACTGGTTCTTCTTACCTAAGACACTGTCAGCCAGAGAAGGGGATATATATATAATTCACTGATTCATCTGATCACTATTTCTGACTTTCATGACTGATCAGATTTCGATCTTTGTTATGTTCAGTGAGGGTCTTGAAGGTTTTGTTTCCTGCACCAATGTATTTAGAGATGCTAACAAAAACTTTTTATTCATTGGGATCATTCAGTTTCCCAGGATTTATCCCCTGTTACATTTTATGCGAATCATGTCTAATCAAATTTGTCATGTTTCTATATCCTTAGCAGCCTGGTTGAATTGCATGCCGGAGGACATTATACAGACTGGTATGTGGACCTCCCCCAATATTTTTATCTCACATTATTTGCATGATCTGGAAATATCTTCATCTGAGGGTTTTCAACTACCCTCTGTAGCTATCTTAACCACATCTGCTAGATTGTACAGAGGGATGAGTATTTTCATCACTATCTTTCAGGGTCCCTTACCTTGTTTTCACAGGATCCCACTCTGTGGTGAGTGTTGCCCAGTTAGGTGTGCTTTTATCAAACCAATTCTGCACTAGCAACCACTAATTTAATATATTTTATATAGGTTGCAACAGGCTCTGTAGAAATGAGGTGCACCATTAGACCACCTAGAGGTTTACCAGGTGGTATTACTGTACTATGTTGGACTGCCACTCGTGGGCTATCCTGAGTAAAGCATAAGGGAATCCTGCCCATCTCTGCTGATCATGGGATTGAATAAATTGGAGTCGGTTTGCTTTTAAAAATTTAGGGAACTTGGTTCACCTATTGCACTGTTTTCAGAGCATTGTTCCTCAGGACTCCCCAATGAGAATACCCCCCCTCCACAGATTCTACTAGTGGAGCTAGGGAGTCCTTACCAGATGTCAGTAGGAGAGGCACCAGCCTATGCGGGAGCCTACTCGTAATACCCATTCAGACTTGACGCTTGGCTATCTGGTTGGGTTGAGCATGGCTCTTCTTTTTTGATCAATATTGGTTCAGTACATTGTTCATAGAAGAGGGCCCATTGTCTCCTCCATCCCGGGTCCTTGGTAGAGCACAGTTTGTTCCACGTCCTCCCCATAATACCGGGGGCAAGTTGTATTTACCTTGCCCACATGATTGGGGAGTGAGAATGAGTGTTCATAATTCCAGACCAGATGAGTTCTGTTTCCTCAAGTTGAGTAAGGCATACAAGATTCCATCATTCTGAGCCTGGGGTGTTACCTTTCGGAGTCTTTGGGTTGAGGAGAAGGTTTGACGACTTTGGTGTTACTTTCCTTCTTGTTGTGATTCTAGTGGCTCATAACACATCACTCTATGAATACAGGTTGGGATCCACTCATATGTATGTGTGTGTGGGTATATAGCAGTCCAATTGCGTTAGACACCAATGTGGAATATATGGACTATGACCCTAAAATTGCAATCCTGTACAGTGAAACTTTGGCTATTGGGTTGGGGCCTGGCCAATAGTAATGATAAATCATGTAAAATTCCACCCACAGAACATGAATTAAGTTCTGGGTGAAGAGCATACCTGTTCTAGATGTAGTGCGGTTCCCTCACTAGGGTGCCAGTCTTCTATTGACACATCCATGATCTATGCAGATGCTTTCTGTATGGATAATGCCCTCACTGGCCCCTCCACTTTCTCCAATGTGGAATATATGGACTATGACCCTAAAATTTCAATCCTGTACAGTGAAACTTTGGCTATTGGGTTGGGGCCTGGCCAATAGTAATGATAAATCATGTAAAATTCCACCCACAGAACATGAATTAAGTTCTGGGTGAAGAGCATACCTGTTCTAGATGTAGTGCGGTTCCCTCACTAGGGTGCCAGTCTTCTATTGACACATCCATGATCTATGCAGATGCTTTCTGTATGGATAATGCCCTCACTGGCCCCTCCACTTTCTCAATGTTGGA
>NW_013665859.1:181080-182430 GCF_000517525.1 Limulus polyphemus | reverse complement strand
ATGCAGATGCTTTCTGTATGGATAATGCCCTCACTGGCCCCTCCACTTTCTCAATGTTGGATTCTAGCTATAGTGTGAGAGGAGGTATGTTTTGGAAGTTATCATTTTCTAAAATGGAAAATGTATTTCCAATAATACTTACCTCCCATAACACTCTCCCACCCTTCCTCCACATTAAGAGCCAGTGTTAGAGACTGTGGATTAAGTCAATCTCAAAAAAGTGATAACATTATCTGAATGAGGTGTTTATCTACAGTACCAGGATAGAGGTAGCATTGACATAGGTGGAGGGTGTGACGAGAACAGTATCGCCAAGGGCAATTAAGTGGGGTAAAAAAGACAAGCAAGCGAGAAAAACACACCAATGCTTAGATAGGCATAGGAAGAAACCCTGGCAGTTAAGTAATGTGAGCGGAAGTAAGTATTATTGGAAATACATTTTCGATGTAACCCTTTGGAAAAAGGTCACGGGTGAAAGGCCATGTCATCTCGTTTGTTGACTTGCATTCAAAATATATTTGAACTACTGGTTCTTGAACTTATGTCAATAAGTTTGGTATCAAACTACAGATTATAATTCAAATTTTAGTACTATATATTACTTAATTTCTTAATTGAAAAGTAAATAAAAAAAAACACAGATATACATCAATTTTTGTGTGTCACGTGGTATGTTGAATGTAGCACTGGTTCAAATTAGATGTTTGTGAAGTCAAAATACTAAGTCTATAGTTTTGTAGGAATTAGAAACTCAAATTACCAGTATTGAAAAGCTAGAATATAAAATAAGAATGTCTTATCTTTTCTATTTGCTAAGATATTGCTCATGTAATAAATCAAACATAGTGGCACCCTGCTCACCTCTTTCCATTTTTGGAAATGCTTCCTTATATACACTTACTTCTACATATGACATGAATAACCAATCGGAAGTCAGAATGTCCCCCCAGTGGCTTTCTCAGCCATTCTATTGGGCATGGATGCCATTTCTTTCTTTTGAACCAATATTTCAAAGAGTTAGGGTGTGTTTTTAGTCTGCTCAAAATTTCATATTTTTTTAGACTAAAATACATCTTAGTTATTAAGCTTTATAAATTATAGTGGAATTCTATGGTATTGATGTAGTAATTAACGTTTTTTTAATTATTGAAATGTATATACAAAACCTAAAAATTGTTTCATTTCCTCCATGTGCAAAAGGCTTAGCAACTTACGTGAAGCAGCAACCCGAGTACAAAGGTTGTAACTAGAAGAGATAATTATTTGCTTTACTTTTTTATTTACAGTTCTATGTTTTAAGAAAAATAAGTTTAAGAACTTATTTCAAACTAACAATAATTTATATACATA
>NW_013665859.1:173771-180266 GCF_000517525.1 Limulus polyphemus | reverse complement strand
TGAAAATTACTTTGCATGTTAGAAAGGCAACATACGAAAAGAAAAAAAAGGCATGAGAAAAACATTGCATTACAAACTTTAAGACTTAATAAAAAAAATTGATATTTTGTGTATGAAAGCATTGTAATGTTTACTGAGAATGTGTCAAATTTCATTAACAGTCACTTACTAATTTAAAAGTTATAGCATGGAAACTATAAGAAGCACAAAATGGTTACAAGGTCGGTCCCAGGGACCGAGCCCATGCTGAAAGAATTAAGAAAATGTTAACTTTAATAATAAATTTATAACAGTAAACTAAAATAAAAGTAATGAAATTAGATACAATAATTAGGATAATAAATATTCTTAGCAAAGGTAACAAAAGAAAAGTAATATAATATACTTTACCTAGGGAATACAGAAACAATATCTGTCTACTTGAAGTACTGTCGGGGAAGAAAATTGTTTTGAAAATGTAAACTTTCGTTCTGAGTTTACTTACTGATTAAGTATTATTTTATTACAAGTTACAACTTTTACAGTAAGAATGATTTGTTTTTAGAACAGGTACGATGCTTTGATCACTGGTGCAATCATTCTCTTGTGTACTTTAAGTACCCAAGCAATTCACATACACAAATGAATTTGTTCACATGGAACACTCAGGTAGAATTTGGCTAGTAGAGATAGGGTAGGAAAGTTTTTCTAATGGATCTTCCAATAATCTAGAGGGTTTCTTTCTTCAGGAATCCAAGGACCATCAAGATAGGTGTTGATCTCTGTATCCTCTGAAGATGAGGTGGCTGGTTTCTTGGAAGCAGCAAAGAAACTAAAGAGCTCACTTCTTATGCAAGGGGACAGGATTTACAGTTCACTTTTGGTTCCATAGTTGTAGGATTACTTGTTGAGGAAACTTTCTTGACTTGTTGCTGCAGGAGCATTCGATTGGATTCATAGACCATAGGTCTAGTGAAACATCAGTCAAAGTTTAAATCTGGGGTCTAATGCCACAGCCAACCAGAAGTCATTTAATTCTTAATACTGAGTCAGCCAGGCATGAACAGATTTCTTCATGGTAGAGACAAGATTGAAATTATATCTGGACTGCAAGCTGTCAATCTCAATCATCAGCCCATAAACACATGACACTACATAACTGGAGGTAACAATTAGGGGAAATCTGTTGCCTTTACAAAAGGTGTCTGTATTGTCACCAAATCTGTAAGCACAATTTGATCATGAAAAGGAAGTTTCAATGTACCAGTATCTAGATTATCCAACTTCTTCTGAGGAATCTTTAGTAAAAACTTAATTGTCTTAATTTCTGAGTTCCATCATGTTGGTGTTACCCACTGAACTCTGGCCTCTCCCTCAAATAGATCAGTTGCTTGAGTTGATTTTTGAATGTAGGACACAATGGCTGATGCTTTGGAAATTACTCTTAGCAATGGTCCAGTTTCTTTCATGCTATCCCTGACCACAAGCTGTAGCATGTGGGAAAAGCAGGGGTCATGTTCAGAAAGAAATTCAGATAAATATTCTGCTGATTTAGATTTATTCAAAATTTCATGTTCTCAGTCACTATCTGTAGATGAGCTATCACAATCTCTCACGCTAGGGAGTGTTTGTGGTTCAAACCCAGGCAAGCAGAAAGCCTTGATCATGTTGGATGCATTATCAGATGTCACATGACACCTTGTTGTTGATGTTAAACAGATTTATTATTTCATTATATTGAGCTGCAATGTTATCAGATGTGTGATGCCCCTTGTAATGCTGACATGCCAGCATTACTGTTTGCATTTTCCAGTCAAATATAAAATGACCAGTGATTCCAAGAAAGCTGTGCATTTGTCTGCTACTCCAGATATCCACAGTGACATTGATGTTGGGTAGAAATTGCAGTAGAGAGATGACTTTTTGTTGGAATTTATCAAACCTGCTCCTGATTAACATTATGGATAGATGCTTGTGACTGGGAAGAATATACTGAGAATTCAAAGCTGCTATTAGATCTTGAAAATCTTTTGATTCCACCACTGATAAGGGTTTTAGTGTACCAGCAATAAAATTGATGAGGGTGTGTAGACTTCTGTTTAGTTGATTCTGTACAGTATTCTGCTATTGTAGGCTGCTGCACCTGGGTGGAAATACCAGAGCCAGATGTAGACTGCTGTAGCTCTGCCTCATGATGTGCTAGGAATACAAAAACGTATCTCAGTTATATAACATAGAATATAGTTTACAGGTAAAATACTAACAAACATAGAATATAGTTTATAATAAAAAACAATAAAAAACATAAAATAAACAATAAAATTGATGAATGTAGTTCAAAACATGAGAAATTTAGTTTAACTATAGAATATAATTTATAATGATAAAAATAATAAAACATATATCATAATAAGTATCTCAGTTATATAATATAGAATATAGTTTATAATAAAAATAAAAACATATAATACTAAATAAATGAAAATAATAAAACATATAGTTTAACATGCATGAGAAATTCATCTATATTATATTGTATAATTTACATATAATATAGTTCATATTAACAAAAATAATAAAACGGCTTACCTGTGTCAGCAGGTTAGAAGTGATTTTTCTTGAAGTAGAAGTAATCTGCTCACAATATTTACACTTTGCCTTGATGTTACCAGATCTAGCAGTAGGAAGTATGAAGAGTTCATGTACCACAGAAGGCAGTTTAGTAGCCATCTCAAATTCTCTCAAGTGACTTGACTGGATGAATAACCATTTAATACAATAACTTTTAAGGTGGTTGGAGAGTACTGACCTGATTTAATGTGCAGGAGATGTAACAATGACAGTCTAGATATTTGACAAGTACAAAAGTTGACATTTAATCTTATAATATTAAGTATTCACTAAATCATTCAGTAAATACGTATTCTACGCCATTGTATACAAATACGAATATGAATACTTTAATTTTCCCTACCAAAGTATATGAATACAAGTATAAATACACCCAAAGCTGTATTCCAATGCATTCAAAAAAATACTGAATATGAATACACCATGTCTGGAAGTAAACGAAGAAATGCAATTTTTATTTATCTTTGGCAAAGAATTAATGAATGAAAGGACAAATATGTGATATATATAGATGACTGACAGTACCTTTAGCTTTGTAGTATTGGGAGAGTCAGAAAGATAAGTAAGTTTGAATTAAAGGGAAGGGGCATAATTTTATTTAAAGCTTCAGAGATGAATAAGGATATACCAATTTTAATTTCACTGTTGAAGTATATGTTTATGGTAAAAGAAGTTTAAAACCTAGCTTTAAGTCTCAGTAAGTGTTTTTGTTGAGTTTAAAGTTACTAATCTACTTAAATTTGGGAAATCCAAAATTATATTGCAATTTCACAAAATCCAAATTATTTATCCTTTTTTGTTTAAATAGAGGAAACATAAATGTAAGTATTATAATAGATTTTTTTTAAATCCCTGTATCTTACTTTGTAAGCAAATTCATAATTTGTCTTATTTCTCAGGTTTGCTTTTCAAATTTTTAACTTTTTTACTTATGGTATATGTATTGAATTGTCCAAATATATGAAACAAATGAATAAAAACATTTATTTCAATTTATATTTTAAAAATTACATCATTTTGTATTTCCTGTTTTAAGTTTCTTTTTGTTTATTAATGATTATCATATTAACTATATATATATATATATATTTGAGTTCTATATCCAGTTGATGAAATTCATTTTTTTTTTTTTTGTTATTTCAAAAGCAAATCAGACATCTGTTGGACAACATTTTGCTGATTGGGTTACATGGATGGTAGAGACAGCTTCTAGAAATTACTTCATAAACAGCATCATAAATATTTTTAGCACTTCTGATCACACTGAAACCATAGAGGAAGACATGCCATTAACTGATTTCAGTGATGCTGTGAAAAGAAATCAGCCCTCACAGGTATGTATTTAATGTGTTTTCATATATCATAATTTTCTTTTATCTAATACATAAATTAATATTGCTAGTTTTAAAATCTGACATTTACACATTTATATATTTTACAAATTTTGCCTCCATGTATAGCATGCATATACATTCATTTCAACCAGTCAAGATTAAGCTTTTATGCTTTTTCTGGTAGTATCAAATGAGTTGTTGAGAATTTTCATTATATTCTGACACATTTTTATAAAAGAAAATCTTTTGCTGGATAAAATTAAGGTTGTGTATTTGTTTCTTGGTTTATAGTTGTTTCTTTGTCTGTATATCTGAGAGAAAGAATACTATCTTTAATGAAGATGTCATTGAATAGTATAGTCTCTTCAACAGGGAGAGCTACTCACAAGCTTGATTTTTTTTTCATAAAACAATATTTAATGAAGTAGTTGTTTAGTTAACATTAATCTGTAAATTATTTGAAGGATGTATTAAGATATGAATAAATAGGAGTAACTTAATATTAAACTTTTTTAAATACCATAAACATAAGCTATTCATCTGCTTTCAATTCGGGGCTGTTAACTCCCTGTGTGTGGGCTCTTGTCATTTAGACCAACCTTGTAACCATCATGAAAATATGAATACTATAACTCTAAATGTACTTCTTATCTTCATGAAGTTTGGCATGCTTTTAGTAAACATTATGAGTCTATTGTACACAAAAAATCAGATTATTTTAATCAAGTATCTTTTATAAAGGCTTGTCTGTTAATTTACAAAATCTTTACTTAGTCAGTGAAAGGTGATTTTTGTGTTAAAAATAAAAATACTTATCTTATAGGTTTTATATTTCATTTGTATAACATCTAGAACCACCTGAATGAACATCAAAAGTTTTTTTTTTTTAAGAAACTATATACTTTATCTCTTATTTTATCTACCTTAACACAAACTGTAGTAAATTCATCAAAGTGCAGTAAAATGAAAAACTGTAAAGTGAAATAACATCAAAAATTGTTTTTCTAGAATAACATCAGATTGTAACAGACAGTTGCAATTACTTTTTGGAATAGCCTTAGTTTTCTAGTCTTTTCATGTCTGCTTCTTTTAGTTTTATTGTAGTAAACCATCTTCAGTTGTATGACAAACAATGTATCACCTGCAACAAGAGCAGAGAGCTTAGGGTAAATAGAGTATCTGGTTATGTCAAACTGCTTATGTGTGTTCATAGAGAAGTGCCCCAAAACATTTTTTTTTTGTTTACATTTTAGTTAGTTTTGTTAAAGATATATATCAATAAATATAAAATTATACATAAAACACGAAATGTAGCACATACTCTCTAGCTTTGAGCCTTTTGTTGTTTAGTAAGCCTGTGCTTTCCTCACTCTGGTGGTTGTTCATGTATCTTTCAAATATGCATCTCAGAACACAAAAAAATATATATTAGGCACTAGAATAGGATGTCCCAAAACTAGTATAAGTTACCTGGTTTTCTAACTAATCTATAAATAGGTAAAAAAAAATTCCTTTACTACTCAGAGCATCATCTTTATTCTAAACACATCAAGCTTTCCTTGTGAACTGACACCTAAAACAAAACAGACAATTCTCTGATTTATTTAGTACAGAATATGCTCTTTATATTGGTTATAAACATCTCCAATAGCAATGTGAAAGAGAATTATAGACATTTCTGAAAAGACAGAGGATATGTGAATGGCATGTTATGTGGGTTAAACAAATATAGTGATACCTAAGTCAAGCTAGAAGATAGGTTTAAACCTTATATTCTGTCTTGTAAGTATCTATAATATGTGTTTCTAATTGGTTGAGCAATCTAAAGCCCTTATAAAAAAAAAAAAATTCTATAAATAAGAAGTCATTACCACACCACTTCCTCTGACACAGAGGTACAGATTGAAAATGTCAATTTTTCCTGTAGAAATTAAAAATTAAAATATAAATAATGTAAAAAGTTGAATAATAAACTAGGTATTGATCCTAAGATTATTAACATACATTGATAATAAAGTTATTTAATTATACTTTGAACATAACTCGGTAAAAAGGTTGTGACACACTCTTAAACTCACCCATATCCATAGAGTTAACATGTTATTCACCAAAAAATTTTGTAATGGTCACTTCAGACACAAAAATAGATGAAAGTAAATGGAAATTTCAAGAACAAAATACTGGTTCTAACTAAACAAACTTAAGTTGTTTTTTCTAATTATTTTTCAAAATAATCCTAAGAAGTATTATAAAGAAATCATTAATATATTAGTACAAAATATAAAAGTAATGCAACCAAAATGGGACTCTTAAAATAATGTATGGCATTCATGAAGGTCACCACAATTTTTGAATATATAGAAAACATTACAAGTTCATTAGAAGTTCCTTATCCACATAAAGGAAAATGCTGCAAGCTTATATGGCTCAGCTGAAGTTCCTACTTGCATCTCTACATTCTGATATGCCATGTAAGGTGTTGATGAGATCACTGTTAATTTATATATATATATATCTATATTGGTGTACTTTGGTGACAGATTGTCTTGTA
>NW_013665859.1:168520-173468 GCF_000517525.1 Limulus polyphemus | reverse complement strand
GTACTAGGTCCTGACGTGCGAGTTTTGGTTGTGGATGCGGGCACAATGTCTTTGATGGCTCCATTTTGTAGGTGCACACACACAAATGCAGTTACCTTTTATTCAGCCTACAGTATTATCTCTGATCATATGATTGGCTTAAATTTTATTTTCATAAAATATGACATGTTTTGAATTGAGTTTTGTTTATAATTTTCTTGAAATAAAACAATTTCTTTTTATTAATTGGTTATTGTAGTAATTTTTACCAACTAATAAACAATTTTCATAAGATACTGTCAGAAATACACACACACACGCACACACCTTTGTTGTTTTATTTTATTCTTACAGTTTGAAACTTTGTTTAATACTGATGATAGTTGTACAAAATAAACTTACTTGTTTGTCTGTTTATTATACTAACATAATTGTACTTATTTGGATTGCAGGATAAATGTTTTGATATAGAAAAAACATCTGGCAGTGCATGGAAAAATGAAGAATTGAAGAGAGCACCACTAAGAATGTGTAAAAATCTAAAATTTCTTTGCTCTATTGGAATAAGAATGAACTATTAGTGATTATTGAAGGAAATTTTGTAAAGAATAATGAAACTTACATACAGAATAATTTTCTAGTTTTTGACTTATTGTATAGAACTCAAATTCAAGTATTTCTTAAAATTGTTGCTGCATCTATGCTAAAGTATTAGAAAAAGTTGATTTTAGAGCTCAAAATAATGGTTGGCATTTGACTAATTACTAATCAAGTCTGGAAAGTGCAGACAAAATTTATCTAGTTCTACTATTATTATTAAATTTCATGTACAAATGAAATCACTATATTCTAATGAAGTCAATATATATATATAAGATATTACATGTTATGTACACTGTTCATTATATTAAATAAATATTAATTTTCCAGGTTGTGAACACCCATAGCTTAAGTGTAGAAAATTTAAATGTTGGTACATTTATTGCTCTACTCATGGTAATGCATCAAAATGAAAAAGAATGTCAAATCATGAATCATTATCTGTTTTATTTTCTTTGAGTCACTTAAACACACACCAAAGAAGCTCATTTGTGTCAAGTTTGTGTGAAATAGACAGTGCACATGAGATTAATTTAAGCAGTTGAAGTACCATAAAACATATAGTGTAAAGCAGTAGTAATCAATCCACTAGTTTTAGTCAGGTAATGTTGTTTGATTCCATATAATGAAATTAACAGTAATATGTGAACAAAAACATTACTTATTTTTGTATATTAATAAAATTAGACAAGTTCATGTTTTGAAAATTGAGTTATTAATTATGACATTGTTAAGAACCCATGATGTAGTTAATGACTAAAGTATTATTGGTGATATGTTCTTTGATTTTCAGCTGTTAACCATTTGTTGCACCTTTTGTAGATATTTGATGTTTCAGCTTTTTCACAATAATGTAAATCTACTCATGTTTTCTCTTCTTTTTCATTTTTTTTACATTTTATGAGTCTAAAGACTTCTCTTAAATAGGAAGGAAAATTTACTTTTTTTTTACTAAGTGACACTCATGCACAGTCATGAAAATAGCAGTATATCAAATTGCACACAAAAATTTCAAATGCCCATTTATTACAAAGCTGTTATTCCTATTCAAATATAACCAATATATTTTTGTTGTAGGAATGATACTAAATATAAATCATTATAAAGCTTAGATGTTCAACTTTTAATTCAATCAATATTTCTAATACTTGCATTTAGGCCATTGGATTGGCATTAGAACTCCTGCTATACTTTATTGCTACTAATTTTAATCTAGGTCTAGGCTTAGATATAGCGTATGGCAAGTAGTAATAATATGAATAGTTATGTGCATATGCATATATAAATTTAACTAGATTACAAAGTAACATCCATAAGCTGCTGATTAATTATAGTAATAAGCAAGATATAAATGCTGTTTCAACCTAAATAGGCCTTCACATGACTTTATAACTAGCAATGGCCGATGAAAGCTATTTAAAGTACTATTGGCTTCTAAGTTGCAATGCAGGTTCAAATCCTTGTCAGACATTTTGTGAAAAATATTACATAAGTTGGTGAAACAATATGCTTACAAATATTTGATTCCCTCCACAAAGTGCTCCCTAGTGGTTCAGTGGTAAGTCTGTAGACTTACAATGCTAAAAAACAAGTTTCAATACTTGTGGTATGAAGAGCACAGACAGCCCATTGTGTATCTTTGTGCAAAACAACAACCAAAACAAAACCCTTCTCAAACCATATTTACAATGTGCACAATTACAAAATAAAAGTATAGACAGTTTTTGTGGATATGAATCTGAATGTACGTTATATGAATTGTAGGATTACTGCTCATATTTGATACAAGACTGTATTCACAGTAGAATTTTAGCCCTTTAAAGCAATATTCATTATGCAAATATATATATGAAAGCTTAAAGTTTTCTTGTTAAATCTAGTTGTTGAAAAATATCACATCTGTGTATTTACTTACTGTGCATAGTTTGTCTTGGTACATTATTAACCCTCTCTCTATGAACATCTTTATCTGCACATGCCACAAGGTTTTAGTGAGTTATATTTAAAATTTGATTAAACTACTTTTTCTTCATGATATATCTATAAATGTAGCTAATAATCCATATTTTAATACTATATAAGTTTTAAGTTTTTACTTTTTAAGGCAATATAAAAAAATGTAGAATTTCTCCTAATGTGAGAATTGTGATATTTGCTCTCTACGCATCCCCTCTTCTCTAATTTATTTACCACCCCTCCAAGAAGGACGAAATTTAACGTAAATTCCTCCTTATCATATCATCATCACTCAGGCAAAGCATAATTTTCATAGCCTTCAATCTTAATTGGTTACAGAGCCATGAAATAGACAATCAGACCCCTCTTGCTACCCCCCCCCCGGTGGCATAGCGGTATGTCTGTGGACCTACAGTGCTAGAAACCAGGTTTTGATACCCATGGTGAGAAGAGCGCAGATAGCCCATTGTATAACTTTGTGCTTAATTACAAACAAACAAACTTTCGGAGATTGACAATAATTCTCTCTGACATTCAATATATTATATTTATAACCAATAGAGAGCCAAGGTTTTCATTTATCAAATGACGTATTATATCATTTTCTGTAAAGAGAATTGTAAATTTCGCTTTCAGTTCAAGCTTGATTAAAAACATCAATGAGCTTAGATGAAGTTTTAATGGATCTTGTTGCATAGTTTGAAAGCCAGAAAAATTGTGACAGTTATGGGACATTGTCTGCTTTTTAAACGTTATTATTCTGTGTTCTTTGGTGCCTTTTTAAGTGAATAACAAATTATTTAGTGCAGTACTACCATTAGTATAAAAAAGTTGGGTTAAGTGTCATCCAGAGTCACCAACAACAAAAAAGCACATGTAAGTACTTTTTTCTTGTCTTTCATGTGTATTCTTTATTTAGTATTATTAAAGTAACTAAAATGTAAAAATAGGGAACTTTTTATGTTAGTTAAGGTTAGATTAGGGGAAATAAATAATAATAATATAATAAATTTTTTTCACGAGATGGGTTCAAAGGGCAATAAAACAATAAAAGTAAAGTATAAATAGATGTATGCTGTTATGAGTTTAAAGCTATTTAGGATGAACAAATGTAGTCTCTTATTATAATTTTGAAGTCATTCTAGAAAGAAAAAGGGTAATTTAGATTTATTGGGATTTTACGATGTCAATCAAATTGACCAACCTTGTGTAAAGTTAGGGAAAAGAAAATAATAGATAAAATATAAAGTTTCATTGTGAAAAAATGTATGAAATTTACTTAGGAGGTTTTAGAGATTATGCAAATAAAATTTAAGATTTTTGAGATGAAGAAAAGTATTTTCACTCTTAATGTGAAAATAACTTTGCATTCAGACTAATTTATAGAAATATGATATATATTCACAGACAAATCTTTAGTAAAAATATTTCATAAAAAAATTTGATTTTTTTGTGTACAAAAGACTTGTTTACTAAAAGCCTGCCAAATTTTGTGAAGATATACAAAGTGTATTAAAAGTTATAGTATGGAAACCATAACGAGTACAAATCGACCAACCTTGTAGGAAGAGAGTTAAATAAATAATGAAAAGTTACTCTTAATACCATATATGTTATATATAATAATTTACTATGTCATATAATATTTGTTTCAGTGAATGATAAACCAAAGCAGCTAAAGAAACTTGTTCAACTATCTTCATCTTCAGAACCAACATTTCAATCTGATTCTTCAAAGAGAGAATCCAAAAGGGTAACAAAAACAATTCCTCTTTGTAAGTCAAATTTGAGTTCTAGGAAAGCTCTAGAGTCTGGAGAAAAAAATGAAGAACAAAACGGACATCAAAAGCCCCAGTTTTTCCAAAAATTACCAGGAAAAGCTGTCAGGCATAGATCTGGCAGTAGTTTCAAAACAGAAGAGAAATGGTTGTCTCTAACTGCACAAATGGTACTATATTTGTAAAATCTACAATGTACATGTAGATTCTATTTTATTTTTCATAGTTACTAAAGGTTATTAGTTAACTAAAGGTGATATATTTTATTGATAAATTGCTACAACTGAGAAATTATTGGAAAATCAGTTTCAAAATTGTGTACAATTTATATTGCTTAAGGTTTAAAAATGTTATTTTGTATTAAATACGTTTGTCATAAAAAATCTTTTAAAGGCTACAATATGGACCAAAATAAATGTATAAAGAGTCTGAAATATTGCAAACTTAATCACTTAAATCAGAGTTGATTGTGTTCTCTTATTGCATTCATAGTGACTGCCAATAGTCATGTTACCATAGAAATTGGTAACTGGAATTCCATAAATGAATTATTTAGTGAATGCGTACTGCTGTAGCTAAAGCAACACGTTGTATTGTTTTAATAATACTCAGAGTTACACATTTTTGCATAATCC
>NW_013665859.1:148987-167569 GCF_000517525.1 Limulus polyphemus | reverse complement strand
ATCACTTGAAAAAAACACGGGGGTGCTTAACTTTTTTCCAGGTGTATATAATTCTTTTGGCCAGGTCTGACCTAGTGTTTAGTGTGTGGACTGTGGATCAGAAAGTTCGAGGCAATATGACACTGAACACAATCTGCACTTTCAGCTCTCATACTTATAAGTATGACAGTCAGTTGCACTATTCAATTGAGAGTAGCTACATAAGCAATGGTTACTGCTAGCTGCCTGTATTCCGTATGGTCAGTAGTTTAAAATTAGCCTGAGCCATTTAATTCTTTCACTTCAGCTGAGCCAAAATGCACATGCCATGTCCTTTTACAATATTACATTCACAATTTCATTAAACCACTTTATTGTCGACGTATGTCAATAAATTTGGCACAAAAACAGTTTATAATCCAACTTCTTATATTATCTGAGTTTTAACTTCATAATTTCAAAATGAAACATTAAACAAATTATCAATCTTCAATTTTTATATGTCATGTGATGTGTGTGAGCTTCAGCTTCTCCCCTTCAGGATTTTATAGACTGCTGCAGATTCCATCCATTTAGAAGCACAATCTTTATATAGTAACAAGTGAGAATACAAAATTTCCACAACCTGCCTTCTTGATTTACTGAGATATCAATATGTTTTTCAAGCCTACAAGAGAAGCCCCTCCACACTTACTCTAATTTTCAATTAACTTTATATGTCTGATGGACATATTTAAAATCAATAGGAAGAGCAAAATCTCCTTTACAGTTACCAGTTATTTAGATTTGGCACCTACTTTATATATTTGACCAAAGTCTATCTGCGTGATCATTATATTACTACTCCAAGCAGCTAACAGAATTTTTAACCTATTTATAGTTTAATTAGAAAGCCAGACATATTATAGTAGTTTTGGGGCATTCTATTCTATATTTTTTGTATTCTAAAATTGATATTTGAAAGTCACATTTGACACCCAAATTTGTGAGATGAAGAATGTCTATGAGTGTAAACTGCCTCGAGCATCTGGGAGAAATACAGTTTTTTATATATATATATGTATATATTTTTTAAACCAAAGTAACTAAAATGTAAAAAATATAAACTTCCTCAATTTAGTCTAACAAAACTTTGGTGAAATAAAACATCTGAAACTATGCTAGCTCAACCCTTTTTAACAGGACACCTTAAAATCAATATCACAATCACATGGTGCTCCATAGGAAACAGCTAATGGGGTTGTGTTGTGGTTTATTGCTTTACATACAACAATTAATACTTCAGTGAATACAATTACAAAGGACAGCAATAAAACCATAAAATGTTAATGGTTGAAACTTTAACTTGGAACTTTATTTATGCAGTGCAGAGAAAAGAATGACATTGTTCATTGTGTTTCATATTTATCAACTTTTCATTGATGATCACACTACAGTTAGTCTTACAGTAAAGAAAATAAGAGATAAAATATCAAGTTTTAATGAAAAAAGGTTTAAATATTCATTTAGGAGGTTCTAGAAGTTATGCAAATGTAATATGAAACTGTAAGATGAAAACAAGTATTTTTTATTCATAGCATGAAAAATCACCTTTCATTTAGACTAACTCAATAAAGGCTTTAAAAATCCACAGATAAATCTTTAGTAAGAATACCTTATGAAAAAAATATGTATTTTTGAATGCAACAGACTTAACATTTACTAAAAGTTTGCCAAATTTTACATAGAACATTTCAGTTATAGTTTGTATAGCTTCATAGGAATGGACTTGGTCCAATGGACTGACAGAACTCTTAGTGTTATCTTGTGTTACATAACTGCAATTATTATATGTTTGTTTAAATGTTGTTAGCAACTTTAGAAAAGAAGTAAATAGATAAATTTATTACATTAATGTTATCTCCCAGTTTTTGAATAAAATGTTTTTTATGCTATGACAAACTTTTGAATTTTTTGTCAATCTACATTCTATATTGGAAATTTGTGATTAAGCTTTGGTGCAGTATCTTACAATGTAAAGATGAATGCTTTACATAGTTTTATGTAGTGATATACATAAATGATGATTTTGAAATTTAGTGTATTTTTTATTATTTAAAAATATGTTTTATCTTTTGATAAATAAATTAATATTCAATATTTTGCTTGAAGAATCAGCTGTTCTTATATGATAATTTATTTCCTGCCTTCAATCTAGAGTATTCGTCTCCAGGAACGTGAGCAATATAGGATGCTTCTTCAACAGTATACATCTGAGCCTATGTTTCATCAAGCTGCCACATGGCATACAAGCCCAACACTTCAAGATGTTGCAGTACAAAGTGACCTCGCAAAGTAAGTATATATTTTGGTTGATTGTATGCAGTTACATTAGCACAAATTTTGGCCAGACCAATTTTTTTGTACTTTTAGATCCTTGTTTGTAAAACTTAGCTGTTTTGTTTTATGTGGAGGGAGACTTTTTTTTTAACCTTAATGGATTATATATAGTTCATCTCGTATAAAAGTTATATTGTGCAACAAGTGACAAAAGTTTCATAAAATACTGAGTGCGAGTTAATGCAACACACAAGGCATCTAGAAATGTTGGAAATTTGGATTTATGTTGTTAATGATAACAATTATGGATCAGGGGTGACTTTGCAAAGTCCAAATTCAGATACAGTACATTACCTCAACTCACATAAATAGCTATTCTCGTTCAGTGCTGCCCTCTATATGCAAAAATTGTTTATACATGCCACAAGCCTTCTATCTCCCCTCCATTGGAATTGACTGATTCCTATGCATCTCTCATGCAAATCATCATGCATCAACCCTCCACCAATAACAGTGCAACATACTCTCATGATGCATGTGACTCCCTCTATTCAATTCTACTGAACTATCACTTCTCATTTGGCAGTACTTGTGTTCAGACGTTTTTTCTTTTGGTGCTCTTTGTGTGAATCGTGATTTTTTATTGTTTAATTTCCCTGTCTTTAATTGTTTTTCTCACACTTAAATATTTTCCATCAAACACTTTTGTTTGATTTATGTATTTTGTCAATGAATTTTGAGGTTCATGTTCCCACTTCAGGTGTTATACCTCTAGCACTTTTTTCACGGGCTGCAGGTGGGGTAGACCTGTTGTTGGATTTCTCTGCTATTATCTATCATGAAATTGATCATGAACAAGCCAAACCTGGTTGGGCCAATAAAGATTTGATAGCTTTTTTATGCTACCAGATTTTGCCGTGTTTTTCCCCTACCCCTAGGCATAATACAGCATTTTTCAACGTGATTTCTCAAATATGTTATGTTTTATCCAATTCCCATTTTTCTATGATTCCTTATTATCTCCTTGTTGGCTTGTTTGTTGTGTTCAGCTCTCACTTTCCACACTTTGTGATTTTTCTGGGATGCAATATGACTTTGTTCTGGGTACATTTGCCACATCTTTCTTTTTGGGATTTCTATATTTTTTTCTTTGGTGATATGTTATTGATCATGTATCTGAGACTTCAGAATCTTGTGTGTATTCTTTGCGTCAACACTCAATCCTTTCCTTTTTGGTTGCACAGGAGGCAGCTGTATGGGTTGTTATTGAAGTTGGAGAAGTCCTTACTGCGACCTATCCAATATCTTGTCCATTTGGGTGTTTTTATTTTTCTACACACATCTCAGTCAATCCTGCCCTTCTCCTCTTTGACTTTGTTTGATGGGTTTTCAGTTTGATTATAGTTTGCAAAGTTCTATCGCTTTTGGGGATGTGATCTTTCATGGTACCCCTTACCCCCCCTTAGATCAGGCTTTTTTGTGGGCTTTTCATGACCAGTGGAATTTCACAGGGAACCTTTGTCGGCTCTTATTACTTTTCTTTCTGCCCTTGTCTTCAATTGGCATTGGTGGTTAGATATGACTTACACATCAGTGGTTGTCCCGATTCCTCCTCCTCATCTGGTTTTCCAAATTTCATGGATGCATCTCTTCAAGAATGGGGTGTGTGGGTTGATCAACTGGAAGATTCAGGATTTTTGGTCTGTGGTTGAGAGGTCTTATCCAATCAACATCCTGGAGCTTCTCACTGTAAGTCGTGTTTTGGTTCATTTTCTCCGTCTGGGCAGAAATCATCTGGTAATGATCCATTCCACCTTTTCTACAGTGGTTGCTTATCTCTATTATCAGGGTGGTACTTGTTCTCCATCCCTCTGTATTCATATGTTAGATCTTCTTTTTTTCCATGCTGGTTTCTAGGTCCAGGGTTTCCCCTGATCAACCCACTGTTCTTCGTCATGCAGATTTCTTCTCTTGGCTTTTGGATCAGGGGTCTTCTGTCTCCTCAGTCACACCTTTCATTTTTCCTGATCCCACAGGTATTTACTCTTCTACACTTTACCTGTGGATATGTTCTTTCTGGATATGTTGTCCACCCTGGCAGTCCACTCTTCCAGATGAGGATATTAATGAGGTCCTGCACTGCCTCACTTTGCCTACGTTTGAACCACTCTCCCAGTGCTCCTTGTTTCACCTTCCCTTATGTGTAAGGACCTTCTCCTATTTGCCTGTGGATGTTGGTGGTATGTTTATTTGCCATCAATTTTCATGTACACTTTATCCTTTTACACATCTTCTTCTTTCTCTGGATAATTTTTCTCCCTAACAATTCAGTGGCTGGTGAGGATAACTTCTCTGTTTAGCTGCTTTCCCTTCTTTCCATTTCACACCTTTATCCTCATCCTAATCCGAATAGACTTCTATGTCCTCTACATGCTCTTCTCTTTTATATTTCCTGCATGACTTCCTACTGTGGTGTCTGTTCCCGCCTCTTTCTTCCATGGCAACCGTCCTCTGTTTGTGTTCTTTCTCCATCCTCCTTCGCCAATTGTGTTTGGCTCTTTATTCTCTTGGCTTCTTCCTCTTTATCGTCTTCCTCCCATACTTTGTTCCGAGTGTCTTCTCACCCAATTTGTCACCTTACCTCTTCATTGGCATTTCATCTTTGTCATCCTTTGGAGATACTTCTTCAATCGGACATGTGGACTACCCATGATACGTTCATCTCTCACTATTTGCAATGGATCGTGGTTTTCTTCCTCTTTGGGTTATCACCTTCCACCTGTAGAATATCAGAATTCAGCGAGACTTTGACTGGGTAAGTTTTTTTTTGTTTTTTGTTCTTTTCAGGGGCCCTTTTCCTTTTATTAATGCTCATTGTTTGGGTGAGTGGTGCTTGACCAAGTATTCTTTAACTGTTCTAATCCACACTGTCAAGCCATGTCGACTTGCATGTTATAATTCCATGACCACGCATTGAGTTCTGCAGAGATGGGATGTTCCACAAGATTGCTTGTAGGTTTATTCTCACAAAAGAATTGCTTCATAAGTTTGCCAGTTCTGTTCCAGACCATAGCTGCCCATTCCTGCCATGCCTTGTATTGAATAAATTGGTGTTGTCATTCCTCCAGACTCTCCACTGCATTCTACCCCCCTTTTCTTCTATTGGAGCTTGAGAGTCCTTACCACGTTTCAGTTCCAAGCTGCTGGGGTGGTGGACTGTGGAGGCAAGCTCCTGAATGGGTTAATGAAATACAAACACAATATAGAAATGATTATAAAACTATTCAGTTGAGAGTAGGGCTGTGTAGATGATGTGATATCCTCTACTATGAAACGTAAAAACAAATGGGAGTGAGATGTCAAAAATGCAGTTCACCCCTTCTAGCCACTCTACACCTAGAGGCACATCCTTTTAATTTTATCCACTTTTATCATTTCTGGGATTGAGTTTCATAAATATTGCATGGTTCAGATCACTTGCCGGCCACAGTTCTCTCCCCATTGGATGTGCTCCTCTGTTTTACGCCCATATATTGTGTCATCTTTCTACAATGGGCGAAGAGTATACCTGGTTCAGAAGTGGTGCAGTTCTCCACATCAAATCTTATAATCTGACTGTCTCATCTTAAGGAGTGTCCTTTGGATGGTAATATATACAATGTTATTAAAAGAAAGATACATTCTTAGTAAAAAGGGTTTTTTTTTCCAGTGAAGTCGAACTACTTTGTCAGAATTTGATAAACAGTGATGAAACAAGAAAACTAATTTTGTATACTAATTGTACATGTTCTTAGCACTATTCAGTATTTAAAACAACTGAAAATAGTTTAAGAGTCCTCATAACTTCTACTCTTCATATCTGGTTGATCTAGCAATGACCTGTCTCTAAAGGTAAAATTGATTGGATGGGGTGGTTATCCCTGTAACTGCAGCTTTCACAGCTTTAACTAGCATAAAAAATTATGTCTCTTAATAGTGCATTTGCCTTGAACCTTTTTAAATTTAATTTTTTGTTGTCTCCTATTTCCCCAATTTTTATTACTCATTTGATATAAAATTTTATATTGATTTTAATATGCAGTAATTTTAGTTTTACCTGCAATTTATACCTTCTATGATTGTTACTGCTTCTATGCTTTGTTCATCAATGCTGTTGTTGTTGTTCTTTCACCAATTAGAATAAATCTTAGAAGGTGTGATTATTTAATGAATGTGGTTAGTAAATACATTTGTTATAATGTTATATAAATGGGGTGATAATGGCTGATTTTTTTATGATCATAACAGTTTTTATTTTCATAATTAAGCTCTCATTTCATTTTCAGTGGTGTATCATGTTGAATAAGACATTTATTAGACAAAGTTTTAGACAAAAAAAAAGGTAGAGTTGTACATCTGTTTAGTTTCATTATTGTTGGTAACTTGATTCATGTGGTAAATGTGTTTTTTTTTCTAAGTATAGAAATAAAATCATATAAGCTGCCTTATCCTGCATTCAGTGAAAGGTTTAGTTCAGAAAATGAAGCAAAACATTGTGAATACATTCCTAATCAATCTATATTTTAAAAAATATTTTAATAGTAGAATAATAAGAATATATTCATTTTCTGTCTGTGGGATAGAAAACATTATGGAAATGTAATGAACTCAAAATAATGAAATTTATTTTTAAACCCATTTATTATCATTGCCATTTTCCCAAACTTTATATTTTATTTTGCAGCGGAGATGTTTGCAAGCCATACCATCCTCCAGCCTTTCAGAAAGAAAAGTTAGATGTTGTGACAGCAGGGCATCTTATACACACTTTACAGAATACCAATGAAAAGAAACAGGTGCATTTGTCTGTAAAAAGACAAGACCAAAGTATTACTGATATGTGTCAGCCTCAGAATCTTTTTTCTAAAACTCAGACAAGTATAAATAGGTCCAAACACAGTGAAGAAAACTTGCAAAGAGAAAATACCATTGACCAAAGCACATCCTTAAAGGAAGGTATGTTAATACTCCAAACTTTATTGTATCAGACAAGGTGCATCCTTGAAAGTGCTTGAAAAAGGGCCTTTTTTTGTAAAAGTACTTGATGATATTATAGTAGCAGATTATATCGATATATTTAATTTTAATGATGTTGTGGAGTTGAGTGCAATAAATAAAGACTTTTTTTTTCTTTGTAGTCTACATTCACATGTTGAACAAATAAATAAATAAAATTTCAGTGAAATCTGAGTGATTTTTAGGTACATTTTAGCTTCCATAAAGTGCTTGAAATTGATTTGACCAATTCATTATGAACCATAATCAGAAGAGTTCTTGCTTTGTTGTATCAGATAATGAGAAACTAAAATAAGACAGTAGACCTATTTCATCAAAAGGTTCCTTGAATGACATCGTGTATCATCATCCTGATTGTACTGATAAGAACACTGATATTGTATGAAATAACAGCTCTCAGTGTGTGATGGTATGGGTTCCGAGTTGGATAGGTAAAGTATCCACTCATCTAAGGTGACAAAGTAGAGAGGCTAATTTTACTGATGAATTTATTTGCTAAGGCCACTGTATTTCTATAATAACACTTCTCATTATGTTTCTCCTAGTTGAATATGTAATGCAAGTACCTGAAGGGAGAGTGGGGTAAAATGTTTAGTTATGGGTTCCCAAGGTTTGGGACGGACCCGGTTATCTAATCTCTTCAACAACAAGAAATTCATGGATCTAGTATTTGGAAGGATGAGTGTAAAGACTTCTTGCAGTATGGAAAAAGGCAAGACAATGTGTAAAGTTGAAAAAGAAGTAGAAACTTTATTTTCTAACAACGGATTGTTTTGACATTAGTGAATCACCCATTGAAACTAGATTGATCTGTAATAGGTGGTTAAAATTGAATAGAAAGAAAAGTTATATTTAAGTAAAAGTAAAGAAGACAAACTGAATTTGAAATTACTAGTATAAATGAAAAGGGGAGATCAAATATGATCAGTAGCTAAAACAGTCACCAGGATACACTTGAATGAGACTTGTACAGCAAGTCTTGACTCTTTCATTATCAGAAACAAATCTGACTGAAAAAAAGGTTATAATTGTTGTACAATCTAACATTCTCTGTAGCTGTCTGATCACAAGTATTTGGAGGCATCTCTGCTTGATGTAACAGTCATAAAGCAGTAGCACATACACACAATGTAATGTGGGATACACAGCAACTTAAATACAAGAACTTTTTTCAGTATCACATGTTGCATTCATTCAGTCTCATGTTGAACAGTGCAGCCAACTATTCCATTGAGACACTTATGTTCTTTAGTTGTAATTCAGAATAAGTATGTCAACTTTTCTGCTTCAGTTCAATGTTGGGATGTATTGCCACAATATGCTTCTTAGTTAATTGAGAAACCATTGAGTTGTATGCAGTGAGAAATTGGAAATGATCCTGTTAGAGTTCAGTTATAGCTGGGAGAGGTCTATGACACTCTGGTCTCCATTGCAACTAACTGTTCCATTGAGGTAGTGCTATTGTTCAACTCATCTCAAAGCATGTACATCTTTTCTGCTTCACTTGACTGTTGGTAAGTAATGCTACAACATGTTTCTTAGTTAGTTTAAATCCAATGAGTAATAAACAATGAGAAAGTGGAATTGATTCTGTTCAAGTTGAAATATACTTGGAAGAGGCCTATGACATTATTGTCACTATTCCAGGAAACAAAGTTCCCACAAAAGCCAGTGAAACAAAGCTGTGTTCTAAGCAAAAGCAACTGCTGCCACTGTGTTAAGTTTCAAACCTGTGAAAAGTTTTATGATGACATTTGACTTGTTGCATGTGATCAGTCTCACCACCAAGAAGTTGCGAGATAGTGATCTTGACATGTCTTGAGCCACTCTGAAATTACAGAAACACAAAATTCTCTATCGGTGTAGGACTGATGAAGGCTTTGTAAAGGCATTGTTAGATACAAGAGAGTTCACAGAAGGAATCTAAATCACTGGAAATCTTCATAAAAGCAGCATATTTGCTCATGGAAAAAGAAAAAAAGACAGTTTTCGCACCAAAGTTATGATGAACTTATCTTTGAACCACGGCAAAACTTCAAGTTCAGTCTCTTTTAAGAGAATCATTAATAAAGCCATTGAATCTGCAGAATAAAAGTTTTAACCATTATGGGAATACAATTCGTTGTTCTTTTTTCTGTATTGCATTGCTAACTTGTTGGAATTAAGCTCAAGTGAGTTTCTGAACAACTGAGAAGATGTCCAAGTTGACTTATCAAGTGGTGAAGAGATTGTGTTAGTGTAGCAGAAGTATGTGACAAATAGCAGATCCTTTCACAGAGAATTACTAAAATGATTCCTAAAAGTATTGGAACACTTATGTAAGAACTGCTTATCCTTATTGTTTCCTAGCTTTTGTTGGACTGATAATTTTTATTTGCCAACCTCTGTTGCTGTTATAAAAAGAAGCTTTTCCAAACTCAAATTGATAGAAACTTATCTGAGATCAACATTGATACAAATAAGATGGGTTCAATTTCAACAAAACATTAAATCACAAAAAAGTTTAACTTAAAGTAAGCAGTAAGTAAAATTTTCATCAATGTAAAAATTTTGAACTGTCACAATAGTCGTGTTAACTGTTATTGGAACGTTTTTTTTGTGCTTTAACAATATAAATAAATAAATTTAATCTTTCAGGAATCTATGAATTAAAACCTGGAAAAGTTGGAATTTGGGAAAGGATGTATAAAGTCAGGAAATATTGTCCCTTTTACCTCAGAACTTGCACACAAATGCAAACCATGATGTTTAGCGATGCCAATTTTTTTGTAATAATTATCTAATAAATTGTATATCATGGTAGGTTCAATCAAATATTATTTTATAAATAAAAAATGAACATTTTATTGTTCTATCAATTTGCAATGTCTCAAAGTAAGTATAGTCTGAGGTTTATTACCCTTTATAAACAGATTATAAGCTAAAGTGGTGTTTAATTAGGTAGAAGAAAAGTTAAAATGTCAGTCTGTTGTATGCGGGTATGCAGAAGTTAGAAATATGTATTGTTATGCTCAGAAAGTTAGGCGGAAAATATTGGAAATAGCTTGACCACCTTCTAGATTAAAAGTAAAATAACAGGGAAGGGGGCAGATTGAAAACCTTTCTAGGATGGTAAGGTAGCTAGTGATATGACTGCATTTTATTTTATAATCTGCAAGCTTGTTTTTTAGCTACTTTATAGTTTTTAAGATTATATTCAATATTGACAAAATGAGAAGTGGAAGAGAAACTGTAATATCATAATTTATTTTTAATGTATTTAAGTACTCACCAAATGCAATTCATTATGAAATATTACCATAAATGAATTAAACTTAAAAATAATCTCTTTCTGTTAGTGTGTTAATATGAAATTAGTTTCACTGATATTATGTTTATTAAAATTATATTGAGTTTGAATTAAGTTTTTTATCTAGTTTCAGAACCAATATTTATCAGTAACTTGAATAAAGTGTAGGGTAGTTTTAGGTTGTTTTTTTTTATGCTCATGTACTGGTTAAAAAAATTATTCGGTACATAAGCTAAATTGCTTTTTTTTCTCTCTTTATCTGAAGATGCCAGTGATAACTCGGTTATTATTACCAGTTTTGTTCATTCTCCTCAGAGGTAAGATGACTTCTTTTGTTTTAATTACATTAAAAATATGTAATTTCTATTTGTTGGAAATCATACTGATCTAGATTTGAAACTAAATGGAATTACATAAACCATACAGCTATCATCAGTATGTTTCATATTTACAAATGTTAAAGATCAAAGGATATTTCTACTGTTATTTTGCATTCACTGTATCTGTGTGAAAAATTAATACAGTTTTATTTGATAGATTGTTTAGTAGGCAGAGTATTCATGATGAGTAAACTGAAATGGATGCAACTGCTTGTTGTAAAAACACAAGTGTAGAGGACTACATTTCGAAAGTCTTCCACAATTTGCTTTTCATTAATTTTCCTATGACTGATTTTAATGGCTGAGGTGTAGTTTTTTTTTTTTTTTACATTGAAGTAAAATTTATTGTTTATTGACTTCTGAAAGCATTTGAACATTGTTATGTTTTTTAACCATTAAATATATTGTCAGAGTTATAAATATTTGTAATTTGTTGGCTTTTGCTTAAAGTATGTATATTCGAAAATGCTTAAAAAAATTATAATATTCGTTATACCCTTGCATTGTGTACAGAGCTACAACCCTGAATAGGCTTACCAATAAAACTTAAAGAAAGTTTAAAATCAAACAGATATATAATTCTAATCAAAAATGAATACATGAAATCATTGCGGTAGTATGAACTGGAAAAAGAGAAAAAATTAAATAACTAGAATTCAGGCTATTGTCCTTCATTTTTCTTGGAACTTATTGTATTATTCAAGAGAGTATGAAGAAATAGCTATTAACTCAAGTTCCTCACATAAGAATGAATGTGTTGATGTACAACCAGGGCTTGTGTTGTGTGAAGTTATCAAGTGAAACTCAGTTTCACAGCCTTTATGAGGTAGGGGATCCATGGGCCACCAGAGTCTCTTATTTCAATTATTTGATGATGTCACAATGTATGTTGACACAGAAAAGGAACTCAAATATAAAAGAATGACATGTCGTAAATGATATGAATTGGTAACATTGTGATAACTTATCTTTAAACTTACATATGTCCTTGAGCATTCTACAACAAGAATGTTTTCACAACAATTTCTTACAACAGGAACGGTGCTCCAGTTCGCTCCCCCCTCAACTCAAGCCGTGTTCAACAGTTAAATGTATGCAGCAGGTTGAGGGAGTGAAGCTGCAGTGAAAGCATTTTTAAAAATATTTATTTAGGTTATATTAATAAGTGAAGTCTGTAGGATAGAGATAGAAATAAATTAAACACTCCAAACCATAACTGTTAAATGAATACTAACAATCTTTTTTTTTTAATTGTGGCTTTTAAGCTATCCAGCTTCAATAATGTTAAATGTTCCACAAAAAAAAGTTAAAAAAGTGCAAAGAGCTAAGGAGTATGGCATGGTTATATATCTCTTAGGTCATTGGTTGTTTATTACCTTTATACAGCCATTGGAAGAAATGTGAACAACAAATGCACTGTTTAAGCAGTAGTAGAGAACTTATTAAAGTGTCTTAAAAATTTCATTTGATATACTTAAAGCTGTAAGATTTGTAAAGAAGATTTTTTAAAAATTTTGTTGACCTGACTACCTGTCACAACCTTATTACAAAGTAGCAGAGACCCACAAAACATTTGCAGTCAAATTAGTATCTTTATTGCAAAAGTAACTCTACAAATACAGGAATTCTAATCACAAACATCGAAATCTGTAAGTCCACTTGTCTTGGACCTTGTTAAGTATGGCATATGTTCGATAAAGAGAGAAATTTACACCAGTGCTTTTGTGTTTTTTTTTGCTTTAGTTTAGTTAGAGCTAAAGTTTACCATACTTAATACTGTCAATTAATAAACTTATAATGTTATTCTATGACATAACATTAGACCTGTTTAAAACCTTTGATAAGCTTTTAATATATTGTTGTACAAAATGTTAACTAAAGTAAATTTACATCTGCCTTTTGTTTACATCCATTGAAACTAAGTATGTGTGCACTTAGATAGTAAGGTGTGTATGCATTTTCAGGACAGACAGTTGCATTAGTTTTCATGCTCTTAGCTTGAATTTTTCCTTATTCTGTCATTTTCATGCACAGCATTTAAGCTACATTTTCTTGCAGGCATCATGTTTTAGATCAATAAATCCTAGTCTATTGGAAAAAACATTCTACACAGTCAGACAAACTTATGTAGATGTAACTTTATTTAATAAAATTACACCTAAATTAAACAATATAATATAGTAATGGCATTTACAGTGTACAGTGTGTAAAACAGTTATGTAACTTTATTTAATAAAATTACACCTAAATTAAACAATATAATATAGTAATGGCATTTACAGTGTACAGAGTGTGAAACAGTTATGAGCATTCAATTTACAGTGTACAGAGTGTGAAACAGTTATGAACATTCAGTGTATGACACGGTTTTAAGAGTTGAAACAAATAAACTCACAAAAATGAAGAATAAATCTGTACTAAAGAAAAAAGTAGTTAAAAGGTGTTTATAGTAGTCTATGAAACAAGCCGAAGCTAAATTATTGCAAAGTAAAGCTATAATGAATCAAAATTGGCTGAATATTTAGAAACATCTGAATGCGTGTTCATAAAGTGATAAGCATATGGTTTTGTATGAACTGCATATGTATATTTTAAACCTAAATAAGTCAAGAAATTGCATGCAGGTTAAATATTGTTTGTTTAAAATACTTTGAAAATAAAAAACTAAAGATGAAATCAAAGCCAGTCATTGTGCCATAGTGTAGCATACTCATTGCATTAAAATGTGTCACTAAGCACAAAACAGGTAAGATGTTTCTGAATGGAAAAGCCAATATGTAATCCAGGCTCCTCGGATAAAGGCTTTCTAACAATACAAGATTTGTAGTGTTTGATCGAGATATTAGCGAGAAAAGTTCTGGACAGACAAGTGCAAGCATATTTCTTATATAGATATATAATAACGGTGTTAACCTATTGGATGTATTCTACTTGATAATTTTTATGGACTTTATAAATATACTTTCAAGGTATATAAAAGTAACTATTCCAAACTTGACATTTACTAAAAAGCAGTGTGATAACTATAATGTAGAATAAAGTGTAATCAATTGAATTTTCTAGAATATGGAAGTTTCTTCGTTTTTATAATAGGGAAAAACATTTGAAAAATATTTGCAAGACATCAAAAGTTATGAAGTAAATAAATTAGATTCACTGTTTTGCTTCATCATGAACTGATCATGTTTAATGTTAATGCTTTAACATTATTAAGTCAACTTTATTTTACCTTGTGTATAAGTGTATTATAGTGATAGAATCAAAATATAGAATATGTTCCACCTGATGATTTTTATAACCTTTGTCTTCACAAATAAAGCTGTTTATAATTCTTTAAATTTAATAGCTTTAATATTCTTTAATTAGAAATCAGTCTACCAGGTCTCAGTTCAAGAGCTCTCCTTTCTTTTCTCCTAAATGGCACAAAGAACTGTAAGTTTATTTTTTAATTATCTTTTTCTTTGGTAAGAACTTTTTTTGTAATTTGAATGAAAATTTGTACGTACTCAAATTAACATTTATTCTATTTAATCACGTCTGGCCCAATCTTATATGCTGCTAAAAAAATTTGTAAAAACAAAAAACATTGTTATTTGATGAAGGAAATATTTGTATCTAAACATAATGAGAAACTTGAATGTTATTTTATAATTTTCAGGTTTTAAAAATCGAAATGCCAAATTAAAGGATTATTTCCAATATAAGTATTATCACAAATGTACAAACCATAAGTTTGGAGGAGAAAACGCAGAAAGAAATCAACTCTTTATGTTGTTAGAAGAAAAAAAAAAACATCACATTTCCTTGAACTTTCAGCTTCTACCCCAAATCAACGTCTTTTATTCCTAATCTTTGCTATGTACAAATGTTTGTGCATGTGGTTTTTTTAGATACAACACTCTCCTTACTAATGCAAGTCATCTGTAAATGTTGGAGATAGGGATGGTTTTAATTACTTTATGTATTGAAATATTTTTGTAGAGAAATAATTAAACATAATATACCGATATAGAAACCTGACTACAAAAACATATAATAAAAGTACAGAAGATGTGTAGTAACTTATGCATTTTATTTACTATTACTAAATAATGTTACAACAGTGTGAAACCCTTTTATAGAAACGAAAACAATAAAGAATGCCAAATCCAACTTAATAAATTGGTTAGAAAAGCAATAAAATTCCAGAGCACTTTATTATCTAAGTATATAAATTATAGTACAGATTGAAAAACCAACCTACATTCAGAGAAAACTTTCATATGCTTGTGATAATGTTGATAATTTTAAACAAATGTTTAAGGCTTACAACATATAAAAATATTTTTGAATCAAATTCTTGGTTGCTAATGAACCAAATACATGTTAATATTTTTTAATTAGGAAATGTTCTTTCATGGACAAATCAAAAGAAAGAGAACAGATTTTCTTGACCAAAGAAAAGGAGATTCAGATTCTTCAAAAACAGGTGCTTTAATTTGTTATTACTGTAATAAAAAAAAATCAATGTGATAAAATTACAATTAGATTTATGTATTTTAATAAAAAGATATATATTTTCTCATTATATTTTATACTGAAGAATATGAGGTGGTAATGTGTTTTGTGTAAGCTGAGATATGTGTAAAATGATATAGCTAGTGTTATTCAATGGGGCTTTTTTAGAAGTTTTATCTTTTCAAGTTTAAAAATAGTGAATATGATCAAATCTTTAAATCTACAAAAAAAACCATTAGAAAAAAATATCATATAGAAGATGTCCTTGTCTGGAAAATATTACATTTAATCATAAATCAATGAAAAAAATGTAATGAAATACACTAATAAACAAATAAATATTGCTTTAAAAACTTGGTTATTTAGAATGTTTATTGTTTAACATTAAACATTTAACATATTTAAAACTGTTAAGTTACTCAGGAAAGTGAGTCTAAAACACATAATATGAACTGCATAGTATTTGTGGAGAAATACTTTTAAGTATTAAAGTACTGTGGTCATGTGTGTATGTACCCATTTGTAGCCACTCTTTGATAGACTGACTCTATGTCAGTTCTACCACATTGTTTCTCCAGCCTGTCATGAATGTGAATACAAATATTCTGGTGGGATCAGTGTTAAGTATTTTGGAGCATGCCTTTAATGAATGTGACATTTGTAAATTCTAATTGTCTTATAGTCATTGTTAATACTAATAAGGAATGCATTTCCTTGTAAAAAAATTTTATTTAGACCTTGTCTTTGTAAATGTAAACATTGTAACATTCACTGGCTTTATCTTTTTTATATAAAAATAACTAAAGCTTGAAGAAATTTTGAGATTAAAGTGTTAGGTAGAATTATAATGTGTTTTATGCAATGTCAAGTCATTCATATTTGATAATTTTTAAGTTGTTTCTGTTGATTATTTTAATGATCCTTTCTCTTATGGCACATTAACATGAAGCATTTTCTGAAAAGAGAAAACTTATTTATAAAAATCAATTCTGTAGTATATTTCATGAAAAAAAAAGCTGTTTTGTCAATGTTCAGTGACCAGTTATGCACTAATAACTCATGAACATGAATGACTTTTTTTCAACCCAAATATGGCATTGTTTGATAAATAATAACTATCATAAATTTAAAACTTAAAAAAAGATAATTTTATATTTTATTTTAGATGCTCTTTAATTCTAGATTAATTAATTCATTAAATAATTCAGAAAAACACTTCAATTGAACATCGGTATGTTTAATAAAAAATTTAGATAAATCCATAAAAATGCAAGTAATGTTTATAGTTTACTTACAATGTAATAGAAAATTGCAGTTATGAGCTTGGGTAATGCTGAGGAATGAGTAAAAGCTTTCATTGTATTTCAGTTTAGTACTAAGCATTTTGTTGTATGTATGTGTCTGTTGGAGAAGTAAAAGTATATAGCAATATAAGGGGCTATACGTCACCAACATTTAGAGTAAAGTTGAAGGTTTTACTGTACTTAATGAATTTGATTCCTGATATTAAATTTTACAGAGAGAGGCAGACAGTGCAGTATGGGAAGAAAAGGTATTTTTCATTTTCTAGTTATTGAGTTTGAAACACAGTTATTGACAGTTCAATCTCTCTAAACAATCTCTCATGTTATTTAAATAAATAGTGATTGTGAATAGAACTTGTATCTAGAAAAAAATGTTGCTTGTAGTTGTTTAAAAAGCATCAGGGTTATTGAAGAAAGTAGATTTATTTATTTTTTGAATTTTCTGATTAATAGATTTTATGTACATTTCTAAAATATGTTTACTTGTTTTGTAGTTAAGAAAGAGGCTAGAGCAAACTCATATTGCTGTTATATCTGAAAAATATGAAGAGGAAGAGGAAGACATAAGCACTGATTTTCCAGGTGTGTTTTAAATTTTGTATTTACGGATTTAAATTTTAGATCTTGTGAAAAATCTACAGGCTGGACTGTGATAAACATTTTTTTAAAACTAATCTTGTATACATAATTTTCATATTTGTGAAATGTATGTTGTATTTTTCAACTGAAAAGAGTATACAACTTTATAAGTGCATTTATAAAATAATGTTTCATAAATTATTAGTTTCAGAGAAGTAAGTGTTCTAGTCATTCATTTATCTATTAAGACCTTTGAAAAATATTTCAGGAAAAAAATTAAGTTTAAGTAGTATTAAGATAAAAGTAATGGCAAGGTTGCAATATAATCTTACCAAAAAAAAAAAAAAATGATAAATGCGTATTCACCAATTGTGGTATTAACACTAGCATTCATAACGTAAGTGTGGGGAACTACATCTTATGTTGTAATCCTTTGTATTAAATCACTGGGTCATGAAGATTAGGCTTAGAAGGTTTCTGTTTAATTTGCCTAGTAGTTAAGTTGAAAAAAGACTAAGTTGCAGCATTAATTTCTGTAGTACTTACTGAAGAAATGGAAAGACTAGCAGATGATGCTTTGGAACCAACTCCTCCAGATGAAGTTCTTGTTGAGGGTTTTAGATTATCAATTAGAAGAAGAGACATGGAAACGTTATCAGGTCTTAGTTGGCTAAATGATGAGGTAGTGTTTGTTATCATAATTTGAAAGTATCAAATTATAGTATTCTAAAAATTATTAAACTTCAAAGTTATAGCAATATTATTTTTATGTGCCCTAACTTTCAGGTAGACACTTTGGTCACATACTTTAAACGTTCAGTTAGATATATATGTATATATTTTTACATAAACATAAATATTAAATAATTACTTCATATATTGCATTTTTAATGTATTTATTATGTGTAAGAACTAAACAGACTTTTCAAAAATTAGCTTAATTAGCATCATCAGAGTTTTAGCAGTTTGAAATAACAAAAGAAGTAACTGTTCATTTCAATCAAAAAATTTTCAAGATCTAAATTGTGTAGATGTTAAAATCATAAATAATATTCAACATTAAACTGGTACACAATTAAAAACATTTTATTTAGGCCTATATATGGCCTTCAAAAAGTTGACGACTCTACATTTTTTTATTTTTTAAACTTTTTCTCGGGGTTTTTTTTTTTTAATATTT
>NW_013665859.1:147202-148977 GCF_000517525.1 Limulus polyphemus | reverse complement strand
ACTTTTCAAAAATTAGCTTAATTAGCATCATCAGAGTTTTAGCAGTTTGAAATAACAAAAGAAGTAACTGTTCATTTCAATCAAAAAATTTTCAAGAACTATAATTGTGTAGATGTATTTGTGTTTTATTTACTTACAGTGTCTATTTAAGTAACATTTATGTTTGTGTCTTTTTCTTTGGTTTTAGGTGATAAATTTTTATATGAATCAATTAATGGAAAGAGGTAAACTGGACAGTTATCCCTCAGTGTATGCCTTTAACACCTTTTTCTACCCCAAACTTGCTGTTGGTGGTCACAGTGCCTTACGAAGGTGGACGAGGAAAATTGACATATTCTCTTATGACCTCTTACTAGTGCCAGTTCATTTGGGAATGCACTGGTGTTTAGCTGTATGTGAACTTAAAAAATTATTTTGTTGTTGTGTATAGTATCTGAAATACTAACCAGATCATAATAGTGCTTGGAGACGGTACCTGATGATGACAAAGCCTTGATGAAACGTTGTACATTTGCTGTTATGTTAAACTTATATTAAAGTTTTTCTTCATTACCCATTCAAGCCGTCTCCAAGTGTGTTATTAGTCTCAAAGTGGGTTCCTCGTCATCGAATTAACCAGATCATAGGTTGGGCATTAGGTTTAATCTGTGATAATAAAAAAAGGTATTTTTTAAGCATTATTTAAAATTGATGCATTTGTGATACTTTTATCCTGCCTACAATTGAGTTATTTTCTATGCATATAAGATGATAAATGTAAGAACAATACCTTTTTTTTTGGTACTACTTTGTAGTATGATATAAGTAAACTCAAACTGTTTAATAAACAGATAGTTATTTACATTATAATTATTTGTACTTCTTCTTTTACTTTTTGAAAAAACATAATTATTTGAATCATATATGTTTACAATTGTTAAAAAAAACAGTCAGAATATTCATATTTGTAATAGATAATTTTATTTGGAGAATAAGATAATTAATTAATGTTTCCTTTTTAGGTGGTAGACTTCACTGATAAAAAAATTAAGTATTATGATTCCATGGGAGGCCAAAACAGTGAATGTCTGAAAGCTCTTAGGTTAGTACTAGAAATAAAATGAAAATTAGAAAAATTTTCAAATAATGTTTTTAGTTCATATTGTTGCCCTGTAGTTTTTTGTTTTGTTTCAAGACTAAATGTTTCTTGTTTTAGTGTTCCCATGGTGTTTTGGACAGTTTTGAGCACCAAGCAACATTTTGTACAATTTATACATCTGAAAAAGAAAGATGAAAATACCTTTTTTAAGATAGCTCAGTAGTATTGCTCTATGGTAATCACAATTTTTGAGAATGGAACTATTAGGTCGTGAAGAATTTTGTGTCGTTTTTTTAGATGAAACAACCCAAACAACTTGTATATCAAAACAAAACATTTTTTAAATGAAATAGTCTCCAATCTCATCGATGATGCTTTTACATCTTACAATCACGTTAAAGAAATTAAAGAAATCACTTGGCTTTGAAGCAAAAAAACATGTTGATGTCCTCTTTAATACCTTCCACATTTGCATACGCTTTCCTGTTAAGATGATATTGCAGCAAACAAAAAAGATGGTAATCTGATGGTGCCATATCTGGAGAATATGGTGGGTGGGGGAGAACTTCCCAATCCAACTCCATAATCTCACGTTGTGTCAAACGTGCCACTTGTGTACGTGCATTGTCTTGGAGATAAAGAACAATTTACCAGAAGTATAGACGAGGGATGGGGGTTTCTATTGTGGGATTTGATT
>NW_013665859.1:137802-146643 GCF_000517525.1 Limulus polyphemus | reverse complement strand
TATTAACGTGTCAATTATATGAAACATTATTTACATCAATTTATTATATTAGGTCGTCAAGAAATTAATGTCTCTTTTTTAGATGAAAAAAACCCGAACAACTTATATATCAAAACAAAATATTTATTAAATTCTCCATTCTTATCGATGATGCTTTTCCATGTTACAATCAGGTTGTTAATGCCCTGATTAAAGAAATCACTTGGCTTTTAAAAAATAAAAACACAAAAAACATGTCAATGTCCTCTTTAACATCTTCCACATTTGCATACGCTTTCCTGTTAAGATGATATTGCAGCTAACAAAAAAGATGGTAATCTGATGGTGCCATATCTGGAGAATATGGTGGGTGGGGGAGAACTTCCCAACCCAACTCCATAATCTTATGTTGTGTCAAACGTGCCACATGTGGACGTGCATTGTCGTGGAGAAGAAGAACACCTTTCCAGAAATATAGACGAGTGAAGGGTGTTTCTAATGAAGGACTTGATTTAAACATTTCAGTTACTGACTACAGATCTCTGCATTGACAGTTTGCTGTGGATTGAGTAGAGTTTGAAATGAATTACTCCTTTGAAATCCCACCAAATGCAAAGCATCACTTTCTGCAGATGGAGTCCAGGTTCTTGTGTGGGAAGTGGCTTTTGTCTAGGACTGAGCTATTGATATACTATGCACATAGAGAATCCATTTTTCATCACCGGTGAAAATTTATCCAAAAATGGTTCACGTGCATTTTACATGCCAGAAGAGACGAAACAACGTCACGTTGGAAATGATGATCGTCGGAGAGTTCATGAGGTACCCAAACACCTTCTTTGTGGAGTTTTCCTATATTCCTTAGATATTTACTTATTGTTTCATGAGAGACATGTAATTTCAGGGCCATTTCATGAGTGTTGCCTTGGGTTAGACTCAACAAGCATCTTCAGAGCATCAATATCGTTTCCAACATGTCGGCCCCTACCATCACAATTTTTAAGGCTAAAGTCACCTGAACGGAATTTCCTGAACCATTGTTGACACTTATGAATGTTCAAAACATTTCCATAAACTTCTTTGATATTCTTTGTGGCTACAGAGGCATTCTTTCCCTTCTTGTATTCAAACAGCATTACATGCCGAATGTGTGTCTCGTCATGTGCCATCACTATAAGGGATTAGTATACTAAACTTTACACATTATATAGACTACACTAATGTGATGTTTAGGCAGTTTGTTTAACTATTATACATGATGTACGTTTATTGGGGGGGGGTTAATGTAAGTGTTCCAAAACACAACATTAATTTCTTGATAACCTAATACTTCCTCCATTTGATATCATGCTCAATTTAGATTATATGTTGGACATTTCCACAGACCCTCCATGTAAGTGAACAACAGTTTCCAAGACCATGTTTAACCCTATATGTATGGGTGGGATCAAAGTGTGCATGCCACAAACTTTTACAGAGTGCCATTTAACATGGTAATACATATTTGATGTCAGTTATTACCTTTTCATTTTACCCTAGGTTGTGATTTAGTGATAGTTTGTAGTAGAGGAGAGCAAATAATAAATACAGTATATAAATATACTGAAAAAACTGTAGATAGGTATTTTGAAGGCTCTCCAGTTTGTGCAGATGCAACATACAAGCTGTATGATAGAAAAAATTATTTTGATCTTTTTACATGAATATGAACTTGCATTCGAATTCATCAGGGTCTGAGATAAAATGATGATGTTAATTCACATACATATCTTGAATACAAATAGTTTTGTAACACATCTTTTTTTGTCTTTTTTTTTTTACAACAAACTTGTACATTTACTAAAGTGTACCACATTTCATGTAGATACGTATAGTACATTTGGAATTATAGTCAACATTCCTTCTCCAATACAGGTTTGATCCAATGGATTGATCATGTGCACATTCAATTAAACAGGCATAAAATCCATTAAAGCTGAAATGAATGTATCTGAAGAGTGTGTGGTTGGATATGGTTACTGTGATTCCAGTTTTTTTGGAAATCTTTTTTATAAAAACTCCCGTTGATTTTAGGATGTGGTTGGAAGCTTAGAAAGATACTCAGTGGGAACCATGATATTCACCTTCCAGATGAGGATGTTGCTCCAGAGTGGCTAGGGATGTGGTTTTTGAATCCATTGCTGTTCTGTATGCTCTGCTACTCAAAATAGTCCACTCCCCAGAGAACACTGAAAACATGTTTCTTTGAAGTACTGTGTCTTTTGGCTTTGTTTCACTTAACAGTCTCATATATGAATATCCACCCAGTTTTAAATATACCCATGGCAACACTGCGTGTTGATTAGTTAGGAATTTGCTGTGAATTAAAAGATATGGGTGCAAAATATGTTTGCCTATGGTACTATGGCTTGCATCTATGGCATCCCACAGTAGTATAATAACCCTCTGTACCCTTGTCATATTGACTTAGAAATTTCTAGTACATAAATATTCATTTATGAAGCCTAATGGTTTTCTTTGATGGTGCAGTTCTAAATTGTTTTTGTGTGTCTTATTACGCTCTTTTGATAAATTTTGTGTTTTCCCATGATTTATTTTTTTATACTAGCTAGTATCCAGTAATCAAGACATTGCCATTATAATTTTATGCCCCCACTGAGAAGCATCACAAAGTGGGGCATAATGGTTGCCCATGTTGGTCTGCTTATCTGTCCATTCCAATCTGGTGGACAGGATATCTGAAGATTGGATGGATGGATTTTGTCCAAACATACTTAAAAGGTACTACATACATGATTAACTTTTGAAAGTCATGGATAAGAGGCCAAGGAAAAAGTGTCACTGCTTCATAGAAAATCTTCCCAACCCTGTGAATATGATATTTCAATACAGAATGAATTCATAATGGTCAAACTTGTACAACAGGTACTACATAAAAAGTTCTAGACCTGATCAACCTTTTAATGTCAAGGTCAATAGTTCACTGGTACATCGAAAATCCACCCCAATCTTGTGGATGGGTACTACATCATCATCTATGTTTAACCATAGAGTATAACATTAGTGGAGGAATAGGTGTGTCATTAACACATTTTAAATTTGTTCATTACTGTTTTAGATTAATTCAAGTTTGTTCAGCTGAATTGATTAATGTTACGACTTGTGAAAATAATCAGATTTAGTGTTTATAGTTGTTGCTGTTTTTGATTATTCCAAGTAATCAAAATATTGATATTATGTGTTTTTGTTGTTAAGCAGAAAGCTACACAATGGGCTATCTGTGCTTTGACTATCGGGGGGATTGAAACCCAATTGTTAGCATTTTGCATGAATAACCTTTTTTTTCTACCAAACATGACATTTTTTTAGTAGCTATGTTAAAAATTCAGAACAAGACCTTTGTTGATTTGTTTATGTGGTATGTTACCATCTCTTAGATTAGTCCTAAAAATTAACTTATTTTATATTACAGAACTTACTTACAAGAGGAAAGTTTGGATAAAAAAAAGAAAGAGTTTGACATGAGTGACTGGTCATTAGAGATTGTTAAGGTATGTTATAGTACATTATTAAATTGCTATTATGCTCATGATGGTTTCATACATGTTACCATTACGTGACCAATTGCTACATATTTTGAAACTGATTTAATCTCAAAAGATGATTCATCATTTTTTTATTGCACTTTTTATTTTTATTAGTTGTTTTGTTAGAAAGGACTTGGTGCAGACAAGTATTTAAATAGCGTCTGTTATCAATCATATATGTATTACATGTATAAGAAATAGTCATTCGTGCCTGTTTGCATTACAATAGAACGACAAGGCACCTAAATATAAAGCAAAATCAGATTCAAGTTTGAAACTAAGGAATGTAATAGATAATTACAAAACTAATTGAGATATTTTATGAAATGTTTGTAGGTTGACAATAAAATTGTTCTGCAGTTTGATTAATGTATCTTCAGTACAGCTTTACTTGGATAAGAGTGGCTGAAAATGTTACTCTTGCTCAATGAGCACAGATAAGTCTGAAACAATACTATCATTAACATACTGTATTTCGACTGACATTTACTGTCACTAAAATAATGGCAGATTAGAAAAGTTTCATTTTTAATGTACGTTGTAATTTATTATTGCACAACCAGAACGAAGATGCGACGTGTTTCATATTATGAGCTGTTTTGTTTAATTAATCTAATTTTCACTAATGATTCTCCCAGAGTAAAGTAAAAGCTGGTAGTAGTTGGAAAAGAAAACTATGAATTCATTAAAACAAAAAATTACAGAATTAGCAGATATGGCCTTGTAGTCTTTCTTATAGATTTTCAAAGTATTTGGTCACTGGACCAACATCTCATTATAATTGAGGCTAGTTCTGTCTGATACTGTTATAAAACAGCCACAAATTCAATGAAGCTAGTGCTAAGGTTTATAGCAAGGTATCAGAAGAACAGAAATCCTTTTGTCTAACAACCATTTAACGTTAGAATATACTTAAAATGAGATGTGTAATAGCTTGGTGCATCATCTGACATGCAAATAGTTTTTGTTGTCACAAATAATATTGACTTAGATAAATCCTCAAAATTCAACAACAATTTTACCACTAGAATAACTTTTTGTTAATAGACTTGAAATCTTACTTCCAATTTCATATTGAGTTTAATTGGCTTTCCCTGCCTCATTCTTACTATGTTGTATGGCATTAAACACAATTCCAAGCTGTTGATAGTACCCTATTTTTAAGCATAAAATTAAAAAAAAAAATTAAAGTTATTAATAAGATTATCAAGTAAGTAACAATTCAAATCCCATAACAGACCTGTTAAATTGGATAGGATTGTGACTTGTTTAACCATTTATGATTATTACTTGCTAAAGTCATCTAGAATAAAAATAACTAGTGCTGAAAAGGGTTTTATTTATTAACTGCAAGCTGAAAATTAAAACTATTACTCTAAAGCCACTTTTGTGAAATGATAATTTGATGCATAATATTGAAATAGAGAAAATCTTTTGTGCAACTTGGTAATTGCACTCAAATTTTATAACGTGTTCTCTCTGCAACAATGGGCAGAGCACGGTCTCATTGTTAGCATTTTGGGTCGCAGGTCAAAGTTACACAGTGTGATACTGTTAAACACTGTACACTTTTAGTTATACAAGTGATAACCAATCCCGTTATTGTTATAAGAGCCAGACAAAGCCCTTATGGAAATGGATACTTCTGGTTGGCTATTCTTCACCTGGTTAGTAGTTAAAAATTAAGAATGGTTGCACCTGAACTCTAGGAGTTGCTGAACTTGCTGTTTAACCCACATACATATAAGATGCTTGTCTGATTAAGAATTTGAATTTACTTTAGCATATGTTACATTCTTTTAAGGCATTCAACAGTGCATGTTTGTTGTATATTTAGAATTTCTTATTTTTTCTTTCTTTCAACTTTTAAAGTTCTTTTTATCTTCAAGGATATTCCTCACCAGATGAATGGAAGTGACTGTGGAATGTTTGCATGCAAGTATGCAGAATATGTTACACGTAGAGCAAAGATAAACTTTACTCAGGTTTGTAAATTTTGGTTTTGATTGAACAGGTTACTCTGATTGTTTGCTTTGTTAATCTTGCAGTTTCTTAAGTAAATTAGAGTCAAATCCAAAATAAATTAACTATCAAGAGCTACTTTATGTTTTTCTGTTTAAATATATTTATGTATTTATTAAGGCAAGACTCAAAATATAAAACTGCCAAAATCATGTTCCTTTTAATCGTTGTTTCAATCTTTCACCTACACATCAATTTTAAGAATCTTACTCATATTAAAGAAAAACCAAAATAAAGTGAAAAAAAAATGCTCTTTCTTTATTTGTTTTAAAGATAAAATTCTAGAGTTCCAGCTTTGTTTTTTCGAAAATGAAGATACCTTTACCATTAAACACAGTAGATATTAAGAGTAGTATCTAGCAGAAAGAAATGGCTGATAAATGATGTTTCTATATGGTAAATGTCAGTGATTATAGAAAAATAATATAGAGAAAATTGAGTTTACCATTAAACAGGGTAGATATTGAGAGTAGTGGAAAGAGTAGTATCTTGCAGAAGAAAATGGCTGATAAATGATGTTTCTATATGGTAAATGTCAGTGATTTTATTCAGTATCAAGTGATTATAGAAAAATAATGTAGAGAAAAATTGAGTTTACTATTAAAATTTTTTAAAAATCAAACCTGTACGGCTTATATTTCAAGTTATGAGAGTAATTGTTATGTTTTCTAATTTAATTTGCTTGACATATTTTTATGTACTAAACTGATATTAAAATTCACTGTTGTATGGTTTATTTAATATAGACGTGATAACTTTATGTTTGCAGGCTCACATGCCTTATTTCCGGAGACGGATGGTCTATGAAATCTTAACTAAAAAGCTTTTGTGATATTTCGATGTCCAGTTGCCATGTATTACTTTCTGATCAGCTTGTACAAATACTTCATATTTCTGTTGAAAACTAAATGCAAGGCTTTGAGTATCATGATTTTTTTTTGTAATTCTTGTATTTTTCTGGAACATTTTTTTTTATAATGTAATAAGTGTATTATAATAAAATTAACCATTCTGAAATGTGATTAGAAGACAAGGATGATGATGTGTGTGTGTGCGTGTTTATTTAATCCTTTTTTAAAACATTTTCATTATCTTCTGTAACTGCTTGATTTTGTAGATCAATATTTTACTGCTGATAGTTTTGCACAATTTATTTCCTGGTTTTAATAATTTATATTAAAAGTCAAACTATTGTTTCAGATCTAATCAAAAGTAATTATTAATTCAACTCAAAACATTTGTTTAGCGAAATAATTATTTCATTCTCGAGAAGTTACTGTGAAATGACAAACGCTTGTAAAGAAGTGCTTTATAAAAGCAAATTCTCTTTTCAATGGTATATTAATACTATTAAAAATAGCTAGGATTGCAGCAATATAGTTTGTACTTTACTAGAAAAAATTCCTATAGAATTGAGTGAAAAATGACATAAATGTAGTAGTGCAGGGACTTGCTAGGACTTAAGTTACCTCAAAATGTGCCTTAGTCCCAATACCCAATGAGCAATAACACTTAAAGCTGGTTCAGTTCTTAATTACTACAGTATGTATATGCCCACAAGGTGTAGAGTGGAGCCTCATAATATTTTTGCCTAGCCTACCTCAGCCCCCTCACTGGGATAAGGCTGGTGCCACTCATGTAGTAGTACAAGTTCTGAGTTTCAAAATCCAATTGTATAGGTCAGGAATTTTGCTGTTTCCCACTTGTAACAACCAATAAATGAAATTTGAGATTTGTAGCATTATATGCCTTAGGTTGGTTGACTAAAGCATCTGCTCAGTTAACAGAGTCACAGGCTCAATTCCTGCGTCAACTCTATTGTGCTCAGAAAAACTACTAATATAGCAGTTGATAATTAAGTAACCTACTAAACACATTCAAGTTTTAAGTGGTTTAACTTCATGAAAACAACGGATTCTGATTTTGAATCTGCGACTGTTTATTAAATGGCTGACAATCTTACAAAGTTTGATCAATTATATGTGAAAGCTATAACTTAGGGGAGTTGATTAGACTAAAGTGCATTTATTAGCCATTATACATAATTTGGAAAAGTAATGTTAAGACAAAGCGTGAATTGGGCCTTGAATCAACATTCATACTAAAATAAATTTAATTACCATACGTAAATGTTTACCTTTAATAGCTTTCTTTCCGAGTTTAATGTTTATAAGATCGGAGAAACCTGTTTCTTTCGGGTTGTTGTTTGGTCAAGAGACCTAGGAGAGTCATGGTAGAAAGCTTAGTCGATTTGTTGCGACCTGGGATGATGAAGTCTATCAAGACCCCTTCCTTTAATTAGAAGTTCCTGCCATAAAGAAACTTGGGTAGGCTACTGAACTTGCAACAAGTTAGACAAACTATATGGATTTGTTCATTTATGGATAAGATAAGTAGATATGTTTCAAAACCACTTTTTTCTTAAACACTACATTTCGCTAGACTTTCCTACCATTATCAGGCGGTATTTGGATGTTTTCAAGAGGACTAGGTTTTTCTGGTTTCTACGCCTAGTTGACTGAGTGTGTTATCAGTTAGTTGAATTTATAAGGCTTCTTTTATCATTGTTGTGTGTGGTTCATATCCCATTATTTTAGTATTATTACACTTTATTATATGATCTTTTCTGACCTGATAGTCTATTTTTGCTCATCAGTGCGCAATAACTTCTATGTCGAACATTTTGAAGATAACGCCCTCTATACAGCCCTTTAAAGACTCATGATTCATGATGCTGTAATCGAAACTCCAAATTTCATGAATCACCTGAACAGTCAACAATTCAAGACGAGAATATTAATTAAAAACGATACAAGCTTCTTTCAAAAATTAGTAATTAGGTAATCATATAGATTGCTAACCTGAAAAAGATTATGTAAAATTAAACGTCTACATTTAATGTAGCCCTTCGGGTTTCATCATGTATGAATTACAGTAGTATTTTAAAAAGGTTTATGTGCAGTGCAAGATATATAATAAACAATTAATGCATATTAAATATTTTAAGTGAAAAGAGACTCCAGAACTGGGACTTGAACCAGGAACCTCTGGTAAACGTTTAATATGTAATATACACCTGGAAAAAAGTTAAGCACCCCCGTGTTTTTTTCAAGTGATTCAGATTCGACGTTCTTGTGACTGATTATAAATTACCATTCAATCTAAACGTGTTTATCAAATGAAATTATGCATTACTGGGCACAAGAAACAAGATTATCACCGTAAATAACAATTTTAATTTACATATCATGAC
>NW_013665859.1:123823-136802 GCF_000517525.1 Limulus polyphemus | reverse complement strand
TTTTCATCTAACAACAATGGCGATTATTAGATCATATTGTTAAACACAGATCCATATTTCCCTTACGGGAATTCTAATAATTTATTTGCAGTTTTCTATCTGTGTTTACTGTATTTGCATCTTTTTCATCTAACAACAATGGCGATTATTAGATCATATTGTTAAACACAGATCCATATTTCCCTTACGGGAATTCTAATAATTTATTTGCAGTTTTCTATCTGTGTTTGCTGTATTTGCACCTTTCCCCCCCTTTTTTTTAGTTCTTAACAATTGAGATAAATTGGAATATGCGCTCATGTTTCTGTCATCCTTTTGGATAGCGTTTCGAGTGCTGAGAAATATTGTTGGTAGCATCACCTGAGACAACACTAGCATTGGTGTGTTTACTAGAGGATGGGTTTTCCTTAGAATAGATATAGAGCGTGGTAGTTAATAAGAATAGCTAAAGGGATAACTCTTTAACAGCTTCAAATAAAAAGGCTTTTTTTGCTTAGATCCGAAAGCTATTATCGCGAAATCTCTCCTGAAAAATTACAAAATATGGCAAAATGTTAAATCGTATAAAGGCAGTCCCCCAGTGGCACAGCGGTATGTCTGCGGACTTACAACGCTAGAATGCGGGTTTCGATACCCGTGGTGGGCAGAGCACAGATAGCCCAATTTGTTGCTTTGTGCTTAACTTCAAACAAACAAGTATAAGGGCGTTCTCTCTTTTGTATTTATAACAGTGGTTTTTAAGCTTTATGAAGCCATTGAATCATTTTATTTCATTCATTCCATCACAGAACCCCACCCCCTTAACTCACCCTTAAAGCCTACCCTAGATGAAAGGGATCGAATTCGTAACACTAAAAATTCTAAATAAATATAAAAAAATACTCATGGTTTCAAAAATACATTTGGTCCATGACGGGTTAATACTCAATAATTGGAAAAACACCGCTATTACCTGATAACCACTGATAACCTTGTCGGAACCCTAGGGTTCCACAGAACACAGTTCGAGAACCACATTACTTTCTTTTAAGTATTTTTCTAATTCAACAGTTAATGAGGCTTAGGTTTTATTGATTTATTACCTGAAAACACATCCAATAAAAAGTTCATACAAGAACTATAATGAAACAGGAAGTCGTATATGTTGTATAGCACATTTAACGTAATATGGTCAAATATTTCATTACACGACACGATTTAATCAAATATCAAACTTTGTGTATAACTTATGTATAAGTGTAATGAGAGTTTAATACTGAAATCAGCATCTAGAAACATTTAAATTATATCCAAACTGTGTACGTGAACTTTTTTTTTATTATTATTTCCATGAAGCTCGTTATGTGTGAATTACATTACGGAGCACGAAAGCACCTGAAATGACTTAATAACCTCCTTGTATGAGAGTTTTACCAAGTGCTGCAAATTATACGAGTTACACTGTGTGAAACTTGTTGAAGTGGTTAATTTGAGATTTTAGTTGGGTAAAACGTTTCAACTTAAAGTGAGTGTTTTCACAGAAGATTCAGAAACACCTGTTCTATTTCTCGCGCTTTGACTCCGATGATTGGATTGACGGCATTGAATACATGCTGCTGACTTAATAAAAAACTTACTCTTCACAAGTTCTAAATTTAATTCAATAAGCATATTTATGCAGGGTGCCACGAATACTCATACGACCTCAGGATGTCAAATTTCTCGTTTTTCTATATTTCATTCAAATATTCGGAATTAGTGTAAATTGCTTAGAACGAATACAGATTATCTAATGATAGGGTTTAATGACTTAGCGCGGGATATGCCCATTATTATTATCCTTTCCTGAGTTAATGCAAAAACTATTAACATTAGTCTAACGCTTAATAAAACTCATACAAAATTATAATTAACTCCGATGTTTACTGCTACAAACTTACATCAAACAAGGCGCCATTATGAAACTTTGTTACAAAATCCCTACAATCAAGATGTTTTTGCCAAATAACAAAACACATTATTTTTTTTAGAATAAACACTGCTTCGTCGTGCCAACACCTTTGAGAAGGAATACACTTCACTTGCTAATACATACAATTTTTTGAGGTATTGTAACTGGGTTTTACTTGTTAGACGATGCAAACGGTTCGAACTCAGTATCAGACGTTACGAAAGATACCTGTGTAATAGGTATAACGTTTGCTTTACGAACTTGGAAATCACTGTAAGAACTATAACTCAAAGTAAGAACTCAATCTTAAAATGTCAAGAACAAAAAAGATACTTTATCTTAAGGCCAATATTAACTACAGAGGATGGAAATGGTTAGTTGTTAATTGGCGTACGTTAACTGTCACACATCATCAGCATTTTGAAGAGAGGAAATGAGTTTTCAATACGAGATTGTCTAATTCCAGCTAACGATGCTGATGACGTAATAATGCATAGCTTGTATGGTCTTTCAAAAGTGGCGCCTGTAATTATTTCATTCACATTCAAAGGAGTGAATACCATATATATATATAGTGTATATATATTCATCTTAATTTTATCACGTCACCGTATTTAGATTCTCTATTGATCCACGAGAACTCAGAAGTAAACCAAAAGCACCGGTTATTAGTTAAAAAACTAGATTAGAGAACAAAGAATTTTTAAATCTCTTGAATCTTGTTTATATCCTGATTTTAACATCTCGAGAGACACTTGCCAATAATAAACAAATAATAGTAGAAGTTCACTCAGTAGCCGCGGCTGTAATTGGATCTCAAATATGTCAAGAGATGCATAGCCATGAGCTAAAAGTTTGTACTTAAAAAAAAACAAAAAGTCAGAGCCATTCTATGAGCCACTAAAACACAATAGGGAATTATCAAAAGCCGCGGCTGTAATTAGATCTCATATATGTCAAGAGGTGTAGCTATGAGCTAAAAGTTTGTATTTGAAAAAAAAACAAAAAAACTCAGATCCATTCTATGAGCCACTATGCCGCGGCTAAAAATATTAAGATATTTTAGTAGGAAAATAAAAGTTTGTACTCCACAAAATAAGGGCTGAATGTAGCATTTAAAATCTTTGTAGTTACCATAGCAACAGTTTCACTAGAAAACTTCCCCATGGTGATTAGAAAAAACAAAATAAAAAACTACAGCAACTCGGTATTAAACAAACCTGATAGTTCTTTATATATTTTAGCGGAAAGATACGTATTCGGCCAACGTGAGTACTAACTCCGTAATTAGTGTTATAAACCCTGAAGCTTACTGTAAAACCACAGAGGGGATCAGAATGCAAACATTTCAGAAGCATACAAAACTATATGTGATGTGTTAGCTTTCGGACTGACGACAGACAGTTCTTCATCATATCGTTTTGATGAAAATCTGTCATCATTCCGAAAGCTAAAGCTTCAAATAACAGTTTATATATATATTTCTGAAAGCTCACGATATAAATTTTGTATGTTGGACTTAATTATTATGATGTACATCTTTTTATATATATATATATAACAGTCGTCGGTTTTGATTTATATTTTATTTACAGAAAAATCATATCAAAAGGTTTAAGGTAAAGTTTTAAAAAAAATCAATGTACAGTTACAATATGTTTTGAGTGTTGAAAAATGACAAACGGGAGCTAAGAGAACATCCGTTTCACCTCGTGATTGAGTGGTACTCATTCTGGAGAGGTATGATAAATTTACCTCTAATCTGACCGAAATAGATGACGTATTACGAACCTTTCAGCAAGACATGCGTGAACGCAACAAACGCGTTTCTTGCTAGTGAAAGAAGACACTTGACGTTCGTATTATTACTGGTAAGAACAAGAGAAACTCCAGTCATAATTGTTGTAAATGGAACTAGGTAAGAATAGGGTTATCGAAACTATTAGAAATTGTAGACTGTTACGTAATAATTAGTGCTGATATTACTAGGAGATTATTAGTTATTTACCTGCTTGTGAAATGGGTTAATTATGTGGAGTTATAGATACAAATGAAGGATGTTTCAGTTAATAACTGCACTATAATGAGCATCTATCTGATTAAGAACTAATTATTGTTAAATTATAGTTAAGACCCGATTAGTTTGTTTTTAAAGTTAATTAGTTTGTTTTTAATTTTGCGCAAAGATACACAAGAGGCTATCTGCGCTATCCATCCCTAATTTAGCAGTGTAAGACTAGAGGGAAGGCAGCTAGTTAATCACCACCCACCGCCAACTCTTGGGCTACTCTTTTACCGACGAATAGTGGGATTGACCGTCACATTATAACGTCCCCACGGCTGAAAGGGCGAGCAGGTTTGGTGGGACGGGGATTCGAACCCGCGACCCACAGATTGCGAGTCGAGCTCCCTAACCACCTGGCCATGCAGGACCTGTTAATGTCACAAAAGTTCTTGAAATATCTGAACAAAAAGAAATACAGCGGTACCTGAAATTACAACAGAAAGTGATTTCCCGACAAGTTTTTCTGATAAAAATGCCCCCTAGTGGCACAGCGGAATGTCTGCGGACTTCCAACGCAAGAAACCGGGTTTCAATATTCGTGGTGGGCAGAGCACCGATAGCCCATTGTGTAGCTTTGTGCATAACTTCCAAACAACAACAACTGATAGAAATATTCGTGAATAACTCCACCGATTTAAGTAAACTTCCCGAGTGAGAGTATTCAACTGAGTTTACGGAGTTAATGTGAAAATAAATGGGCATGGACACTTTAACTAAAATTAACAAAACTATACTTATTTATTACAACACAAAAATACTGAAAACTTAATGTATATCCACGTGCGACGATAGATTTCAAGTCATACGATCGTTAGTGTTGAAGTCTTTCCTCTTGCAAGATGAATTACCTCAACACCAAATGCTGATCGAACTTCAAAAGGGACTTCTTTCTGTTTGTTTGAAGTTAAGCACAAGGCTACACGACAGGCTAGGGGGGGGGGGCTCTTCTTTCTATAAAACCGAAAGCTACTTTGAGTCGTATCCAATTCATAAGTCCGATGACCTTTTCCTTCGACCTTTTCCTCTCCCCTAGCAGTAGATTTTTGCTCTTTTACTTTTGTTATTTTTTATTTCTGTATCAGATGTTTCAGACTTCGTATTTAATTCGTTTTTCTTCTAAGATGATTTTTGGTATATTTTAGTGTTTAAAACTTCTGCTTCTTGGTATTGTACTTTGGTCGAGCTTACGCTGCAAGATGTCTTCACAGGCTTCAGGCTAATGATGTTGTGTCTAGGTTGCTGAGGTTTTATTTATTTCACATGAAATGTTTCCGGCGATATTTCCCACACTTACACAATGCTAGATTTCTTTCCTTAGAGTCCGTAAATAAAATTTTGCATTGCCCTTTTTAAGGCCTTGTCCATATTATGGGCTGATATCATCAATTTTTGCATAATTACACACAAATCACTGATGTAGGCTTAAACGAAGTCCATTGCATTAATAATGTAAGATACACAAATAAATTTATTTTAGCACATATAAAATGAACCCTTTTTAAAATAAAATTTTGAATGTGTCGAAAATATTCTGTATTGCCTAGCACTAAGTGGCCGTTTTAATAATGTTATTTATTTTATTTAATGGTGAGAGGTACTTCTGATTTTGTCCATCATGTATGATATACTTCTCGAAGCTGCTCATCAGGTCGTTTTTGTTTTTCTTATAGTATTTGAGCGAGTTTTCAATAAGTCTGTTAGATAACCGAGGGATGTTTGAGTATGTATATAAAAAGGTTAAATTTGTTGTACGGGAGACTTTATAAGCTTTTATGAGTATATATAGTTTTGTGTTTTCTGTAAATTTCTATTTGTGTGTTAGAAACGTTCAGCCATATCGTGCAGGCGTATTCTATATGTGGCCTAATGTATATTTTGAGTTTAGTGTCTGGTGTAGCTCCTTGATTATTACCTGTCAAACTCCCAAGATAACTCGCTATAAGCCAGATCCGATTTTTGATATATTCATTCCACGTTAGTTTTGAATCGTAAGTTAATCCTAAGAATTTTGCAGATGTGGCGCCTTCAAGGAGTGACTCATCTAGATATAATTGGGGTTTTGTTTTGTTTAGTTAATTTTGTGAATAATATTACCTGTGTTTTATGGGTGGTTATTGTAATCCTCCATTTGTTACAGCATTTTTCTATTTCGTTTAATAGTGGTTGTATATTGTATGGTGCTGTTATAGGATTTTGGGCATTCTTACAAATAGCCACAGGGTCTGCGAACTGCGAGCATTGTGTGAAATTTGAGTGTTGGGGAGGTATTTCGTTTACGTACACGAGGAACAAGGTAGGGCTAAGTACTCCTCTTCGTGGGACTCCTGCCTCGGGGTGAAGATATCCGAGAAGGTTCCTTCCACGTTGACTCTGATGATCATATCCTCCAGGAAATTTGATAACCAACGAATAATTTCAGTTGGAAGTCAAATTTTGGAGAATTTATATTTGAGACCGTTATACCAAATTTTGTCGAATGCTTTCTCTAAGCCAAGAAAACATCCGACCGTGCAGTGGTTTTTATTAAAGCTTTTTATTATTATTTTCTGTTAATCTAATGAAGTGATCAGTAGTTTATCAGTATTTTTTAAAACCGTTTTGAACTTATGGTAGTTTTGAAGGTAATTCTAGATAAGTGAGTAATATATTGTTTATTCATTTTTCTTGCAATTTTCTTATATAGCTGGTTAGGCTAATAAGTCTGTAGTTTTCTGGCTATTCACCGATTTACCCTCCTTCAAGAACATGAGAACACCAGCTTGCTTTCAAGCGGTCGGTATATAGCCTGATTTGATAGATAGATTAAATAGTGCTGCTTGGTGCTTGTACAATCTCAAAGACCCCTTTTTATTAGTATGTTTTGTATTCTGTTCTGTCCTGTCCTGGTGATTTATTTTTGAGTGTTTTTATGTTGCTTATGGCTTCTGCAGTTGTGATTGGTTTGATTAATTGTTTTGTTACTTGGTCGTATTCGCCCTCGTTGTTGGTTTTACTGTGAGGTGTGTTGGGTTGAGTTTGGAAAATGCATAGATGACTATTCATATTAAAGTAATTATTTACTATGTTAAGACAGTGATTATTTATGTTTAGTTCATTTGGTGGTTTAAAAGTTTTTTCGTAGCTCTTCTTTAAAAGCACTTACTTTCTGTTTATTTATGTATGTAATTATACTATCGTGTCTGAGTGTTGGATATGGTTGTGTGTTTGTTCTGTTACTTACTCTCTTACTTACTTACGTGGCAGGGGTTCAGTTTGAGGAGAGAGAAGACAAGAGACTTCTCTCCCCAAATGGGGTGCTCAGGAACACTTTGTTCCTCTTGAACCCCGATCGTGGAATGTTAGTTCTCGTGATTCCGGAGGAGGAAAAAAAAGGGGGGGGGTATACGCTTGCCCCACGCTTGGTATTGCTGGCGCACAAAAATATAGCTAATAAAAAGGAAAAAAAAGTCTCAGATTAATATACTCTAATCCTATTTAAAAGAATTTCAGGTGTCGCTGATATTGAGGATTCCCTCTTGTTTATTTATGAGTTTTTCTTCTGTGTTTATAAGGCTCTCCGAAATTGTTGAGCAGTAGTAGTTTATTTCTTGTTTGGGTTTTGCTTCTTGGGAGGTTCAGTTTGAAGAATTACATTTAATTCTTCTTATTACTTCAGCTAGTTAGTTTTTTTATAGTTGAATTTTTCTGAGAATTTTGGTTTGTTTGTATTTGGTGCGAGATAAAAGACACACGAAGTCAGTAAATGGTCGCTGTCTTCACCCACGTTGATTGATATAAAAGATGTAAGAACAGATGTAGAGCACATACAAAGATTCAGTACGTCACTGGTATGATGACAATTACTGGTACTTGTTGGTGTTGTATCATTTAGTACAGGGTTTCTCAATTTGGGTTCCACGGAACCCTAAGGTTCGGCGAACTGGTTTCAGGAGTTTCGCAAGAAACAATATCTGCAATGGTAATAAAAAACAACAGCTGATACTGTTCTGTAACTGTCACAATTTTTCTGGCTATCTAAGTGATAAAAAATACAGCAATCGATCGGTTGAAACCTAGGCTTTCTATTGGATATAAACACCCGTGGTGGGTAAAGCACAGATAGGCCATTGTGTAGTTTTGTGCTTAATTACAAACAAACAATCTATTGGTTATAAATATAATGAGGGTGGACGTCAGGGAAACCTATTAGCAAACTGTAAAAGAAAAGATGTGACAAGAGGAGTGTGAAGTTTTATTGAATTGCTCTTCAGACAAAAGATTGAAGGATATAAAAAAATTTCTATTCCGTCAGCTAAACGATATTATAGACTATCTTATGTCAAATATTTTAGTTCTCGGAGGGGAGGATGTCAGAAACTAAGTTAGGCTTATGTTCGCCAATTGTCAATTAAAGGCTTTTACTTATACTTCTTAATTAATATGATTCTTCTACAGTAGGTGTCTGTGACTTGTTGACGATAAATTCAAAAATAAACGAACAGCATGCATTCCACTTATTTTCAAAAGAATACATATATTTACGAACTAGTTAAATGTATGTACAACAAATTTTTACACTGTAGAGATCATAGACATATCATAAACACTATACATATAGTTCTCTTCTTCTTGTGAAAAGTCCACTTAGGCCTATTCAATTGCTTTAGAATTTAAGTTGGCAAGTCAAACTACCTTTCTTTATTTCTATCGCACTAGTATTCCGTGCATAATTCACTTACAATTATAGCGTGAGTTATCACAGTCGTATACTGTTCTTCCAGTAATCGCCTTGTCCTCGTACTTCAGATATCGTCTATTCCTTTTGTCAAAGTGCACTCAGGCTAGTTCAATTACTTTAGAACTCGCTTTGACGGAATAAATTATACTTCTTATCTCTTTTAAAACTTAGTTTTACTCTAACATATTAATCGTTAGACTTTTCACTACTATGGCAGTTAACTTTACGTCGGTCTTTTTTTCCCGCTCATATTTATTGCTTAATCGTCTGCTGGATATATCCTCGGCATCAATAAATTTCACACGATTTTCTATAATCTCTACATCAATGAGTTATAAACACAACGTACGACTCTTACCAAGTTACGTAACTAAACTTGTCTTATCTTTTACTTTAAAATAATTGCTTCTAGTTATGAACAAAACTAAACAATAATAAAATATTCATTCACAAAATACATTAATCAGTAATATCTACACTGAACAGAGGTAAATAAATTAAAGAAGAGGCGATGAATAGAGAACGAGATGTCACAATTCTCACACTAGGGGAGATTGAGGTTGTTTTTAATTTTTTACATAAAATTAAGAACTTCAATCTTACATAATATTAAATTTAATACTTAATCTGATGTTATCTTTCAATTTAACCTATAATAATAATATAATACAAACCCTGCCTATGGCTTCTGCGTTGTTTTATACATCACTTGCCAGTTAGGGAAATAATTCAGCAGTCATAGGCAGGAATATACACTTTGTAAATTTTAAAAATAGAAAGGCTGTAAACAAAATACAAAAAGAAAAATACGCTTGCATTTCAATAAAAGTATATTATACGCTTGAAGTAAAAAATGTTTTTTTAACGATTGTGTGCTAATAACTGAAATGCATCTTCATTTAGCTTAGGATGCCCTTGTTACATTTAAAAATACAAGTTGAGAAAACATGACAATTCCTAATCTAGAGCAATGAGGTCTCATGAGAATGCAAATGTTTCCTGTACATATATAACACGAGGGAACCCTCAGTAACCGCGGCACTTGAAATTCCTTTAGGCAGGATTAGAGTATATCAATCCACGAGACCTCTTTTTATTAGCTATATTTTCGTGCGCCAGCAATACCAAGCGTGGGGAGCGGCGTATACTCCATTCAGGATCTCTACCAGCTTACCCTCAAACTGAAATTATTTTAGGCAGGATTAGAGAAAATTGGTCTAGGAAACCTTGGGCGTGGTCAAATACATCGATCTAAAGGGTTTGATCTTCTGAGTCCAAAACTGTAATTAGCTCTTAAATTGATCAAGGGATGACAAAGCTATGAGCTAAAAGTTTGTACTTGAAAAAAAACAAAAAACTCAGAGCCGTTCTCTGAGACGTTATGCCACTGCTAAAAGGTAGAATTTATTGTGTAAAATAAAATAAAATTACTCGCAATTATCTCCAAGTCACAATCTAGGGCGGATTAAGGCAGGTGCTGTAACCCAAGGCACGGGCTAAAAAAAACCCTATTATATAAAAAAGATCTGTCTTCATTTGTTAAGTAAAATGCTTAATAAAAATCATTCAGTTAAGTCTACTTATTTTTGAAGGGAGAGAGACTGAGTGTGACTAGGTGTAGTCCAACTCTGACCAAGCATATTTGCATACAACTTGCAATCTAAATATGCTAGGTCTAAGCAAGACTATACATATTCACTTTAATGGATGATAGGCCTTGACCAATTAAAATATCTTCACTTAACATTTTCATGACGCTGTTAATCATATTACTCCCTCTCGGCTTGTGCCATACACGCCCTTTCGTATGTATGATCAAGCAGTAGGCTAAACTAGACTAGACCTAAGTTGCTAGGCTGGAATGAAGATATCTCTCAATTCTTCATTCTCAAAGGCTTCGGGTTTTATTCAACAAAAGAGTTCAATAATCGCCAACAACCTCTCTGGAGGTTGATGACCATCAACATTATCATATCAAATCGAGCCTTTTCCCTCAACCGGAAAGTGCCGAAAACATAACCAGCAACTAAGACTGAAAACAATCATGTAAAGATTACAACTCTCGATGGTGAGGATTGTCCACCTCATCAAATTGAATCAAGCCTTTACAAACAAGAAAAAAATAATTATTGTAATGGCAATGAAGATACTAACTCATCCTTTACATTCGAACTGGGACATGGACACATGTTTCTGACAAAACAAGGTATTTTGTTTGTGCGTTGGAGGTTGCCTCTATCCAGTACATGATTGTGAGTTTCAGTACATCTACAAAATCGGTTGTGGGTCACAAGTATAAACGGCAATGCTCAAAGACTTTTTTTTTTATCACGAGCAACTGAATGGAGAAAAAGTTAAAAGAGACTGGCTTTGCTACTCACCATCGAAGGGGAACATCTGCGTTATATGCAAATTGTTTTCAACAGCAATGAAAACTTCTTTACTAGCAACAACTGGTTACTCTGACCAGAAACACGCTATAAGGGACTTTATCCTGCATGGACGAGGCTCGCTGCATCAAAGTTGTGTCACCAAATTTGTTATTTGTAAAACCAAAAGGCGATGAAACGACAAGACTTTAACAAAGCAGATGAAGTCAGAGGAAAAAACAAAACAAACAAACGCTGGCACCAAGTTCTAGAGCGTATTCTCTGAACCAAAAAGTTTCTATCATCCAGAGGGCTAGTATTCAGAGGAAGTTATGAAGTAGTTGGTTCAGTTCGTAATGGCAATTACTTAGGAATACTGGAACTATTGGCTGAGTATGATACATTTCTTGCTGAACACATTCAAAAAACACACAAATACGGGAAAATGTAATGTTTTATACTTATCCTCAACTGTTTGTGACAAATTAATAGAAATCATACACAAAGATGTTATTACCACTATTATCCAGGAAATCAAAACATCTAAGTATTACTCAGTGTCTGTTGAATCTACTCTAGACATATCCCACACGAATCAACTGACAATAATCTTTAGATAGGTTCTAGATAATGGCCCTGTAGAGAGATTTGTCACATTTTTACCAATATGCAACCATGCAGAAGCAGAACTTGCTAGAGTTCTCATTAATTTCCTTGCAAAGAATGATATAAGAACTCAAGATAGCCGTGGGCAGTCTTACGACAATGCATCCAATACTGGCGGCAAATATGTTGGTATGTAAGTCTTGATCAAAGAGGACAACCCTCTAGCAGACTATGTTCCCTGCTGTACTAATTCTCTCAATTTGGTTGAGCAATGTACTGTGGACTGCTCTACTGAAGCTTATTTATTCTTCGCCTTAGTGCAGAAGCTTTATGTATTTTTCTCAGCTTCAACCTGTCTCTGGAAGTGCTTACATGATTTGCTTGAAAAACTAGGATTCCTTATGATAAACAGTTTATCGATTTACTTTTCCTTACATGGTCAATCGCTGTTATATAACCGCTCTTATGCATTCAATAAGTGTGCACAATATTTCTTCTTATTGCATACATATGTGCCACACATGGGACATTTTGTGATATGCATATATTCTCCATTTTTCAAACATTTGAAATACGGTGAAATGCCTAACAAGTGCTTCACTGGCACTTTTGTATATAGAAAATTACTTATTAGAATCGCTTGACACCGAACATATCATAAATGCCTTAGCTACAAAAAGAGCCAGGAGGACAGTAGTTTAACCAAGTACAGATGACAAGATCTCCTACTATTGCTGGGCTTGCTATGCGAGTACCTATGTGATCTAAGCGTGTGAGTTGTGGAGTTTATGTGCAAGTGGTTTCTTTCTGTCTATATTCTTTGTTTTCCAAATGCAAATTTTGCTTGTGTTAGAACACCACTTTTCCAATTCAAGAAACATTTAATATTGTTCATTAATTTGTAGACGAGTCTTGCAAATCTGTGCGTATTATTTTCCCATTGTCCCCAAAAATAAAATATATCTTGAAGTTTAGTTTTACCATAGTCTTCAACCGCGATCATAATAGGCCCAGTAGAAAAATTTAGCCCCAGGCTAGTCTGACCTTTAATCTACCCCCGAGACTCAGTGCTTAAATTTTCGAGTCACACACATTGTCGAGTTTGAGTCCGAATTACTAAATACGCGACTTGACTTCGAATCCTGGATCCGAGTACCAAAGGTCTGCCAAATACCAATAATGTTCTTAAATCACCTTCAATATGCACTAAAAAGTAACTTTAAACTAATGAAATTAACTATATTGCCTATTTCAATTATATTATCATAATTCTGGGGTATCACTTTCTTTGT
>NW_013665859.1:116199-122891 GCF_000517525.1 Limulus polyphemus | reverse complement strand
CCAATTTGAATAAAATGTTGTACATTTACAGTTAAAATATACACTTAACTCTACAGAAAGATGTTAACCTGCCAAGGATTAGTGTGTGGATGGGACTCTCCTCTCGTGGGTTAATCGGACCTTAAAGATTCAATGATATTGTTTACTGGTCATAGTTATCGTGAATTGTCAATGAATGATGCAGTTCCCACAATAAGAAACATGTTTCCGTATACATTGGTGTACTTTCAATAGGATGGTACACCTCCACTCTATTGTCCGTGCCTCTCGCAGAGGGAATGCTTTTGAATACACTCTTGAGGTTTTAAAAAAAACACACGAACTACAGGCTATGACAATGAAAAGGTTTATTTTTTCAAGCCAGAGTTGAAAGTCTGAAAGGGAACAAATTTGAGTGAAAGACTAAATGTATAACATGATGTACTAAATTAGAGTACAAGTCTTAAACAAATCAAATCTTGTTACTTTTAACTTGACTATATAAAAGGGTCTTAACATATTTTGCGTACATCTTTGTAAAGTATGAGGTTTGTATTCTCAATTGTGTCATACACGTGTTTTACCTCTTTTTTTTTTAACTGAATGTTAAGTCATAAATATATTCCATGATACAACTTACCAAACACAAACATTTTATTTATTGGTTAACAATTAGTCTAAATTTTAGTGTACAAAAGTCACACATAAAACTCCGTCTTACACATATTCTAAAGACGCGGAAATCTAAAGAAGATATGGATAAAAATTTATTTGATGTCAGATCAGCAAAGCATAAAAATAAACACTAAACATTTGTTTGTCCACAATAAAAAACATACCCCAACTTCGTAAATGTTTACTAGTTTATTGCCGATCAAAATCAAATGTTAAGATAAAAAAATAAACTTAACCAAACACACACACACACGCATGATATTGATCCTAAGTATTCTTAATACTTTACACTTTGTTCAATATATAAAATACATGAGTAAATACTGACTCAGTAAACACTGTCCTAGTTGTGTTTAAAGACGCAATGCAAAAACGTTTAGTTCAGACATATTTCGAAAATCACAAGCTTTGTTTTATTTATTTATTTATTTTCAAAAGGCTATCTTTCGTCACATTAAACAGTTTACTCATAGGCCTAAGTAAAGGATCTTGTCGATTACTAACTTTCTTTTAAAAGTGAATAACCACTTAATAAGTAAAGGACACATGGCAAGACAGTGTATTATATAGATAGATATTCTGTACGAAATTCTTAAGTTACTACGTTGTGGTAAGGTACTAGAAATCATAACTTTGCAATTGGAATTCTAGTATTTTGGAATTTTAAAATCTGATTAATAGTGAACATTAACATTTTTCAATTGTTTTTGTAAGTTCCAAGCTGTGAAATTTAATAGTTAAGAGGGTTTTTAGGATAAAAATGTCGAAAAGCTAAGAAATTTACTTGTCACAATTTGTTCGTTATTTGTTGATCGCAATAAAGTTTGACGGTGTAAAAGAATAATAAATAAATATCTGTAATATGATAAAATACAATAATTACATAATAAAATGCTCGTATTTACATAAATGATATGACAGTTTGCGTAGGCTGTGGTTTTTAACCACACATTTGCGAATCTTTGACAATTTTCATTCTTAATTGAAAGACCAGTTGTAAGAAATAAGCCATTCTATCTATTCCGCTGATATATAGCTACGTCCATAAAAATGTTCTTATCCAACATTTTAATAAAAGCAAAGTTTAGTGTTTAAAAACGTGCGTCATTGATTGAAGGTAACTTTATCCGTCTCTACCTTCAAATGAACTTCAATAACCAATACTCGTCCAATGTCAAATTTAGTTCTGTTCCTATTTCAATAAAATGGGTTAGATACAGCTACAGAACAAGAAAGCTTAGGATAGATAAAATATCTACCGAATAGACATTGTGACGTTAAAAACATAGACGATGAAGTCAATATTGTTCAAATCACTACAACAAAAGACATTTTTCAATGATCAAACACAACTTTCTTTTCGGTCATCAACTTGTTCGTTCCACGAGTCATCACAGACTTGGTCTTCTACAGTGACTTTGTTGTTCTTTGACTTGTTACTTCGTTTGCGAAGAGACCTCTTACTTAACCTGACTATTAATGGCCACTTCACTTTATGACATTCTCTATCAGAACCTTGTTGCTTGTCTTTCGTTTCAAGGTCTTGATTTAAAGAACTCAATGAATCAGCTGATAATCGTCTAATTAAATTGTTCAGAACGGGGCCATTTGAATCTTGTTCCTTTTCGTGACATGATGATGATGGGCCATAACTATTTGTTGATATGACTGAATCCGTAGTCTTTTCCACTTGGCATGATAATTCATTATTTTCAAGATTCAAAATCGCAAAGTCTTCATTTCCTGCAGAAACTAGATCACCGTCAAACGAATGAGATGATTGTTCTGGCATCAGCGTTTCGATATCTTCCATGTCAAGAACGGTACAACCCTCTGCAACGCCCATGCTTTCTTCATGACTAGCCTCCATTATGGGTTCCATAGGCCTTGAGAATACCTCCTCGTCTTCCTCTTCTAGGTTATTTAGAACCTTGTTTTTAAATCCAGGAACCTCTCTGAACTCTTCGGATTTTTTGTTAGGAAAACGACTATTATTGGCGCTTTTTCGTTCACTAAAGAAAGGTAGAAGTGTGAAGCTCATCCAACTGGTCTGAGATAGAAACGGTTTCCTTCTTCCTCTTTCACCTGGTGGCCGAATAATTTGAGATGCAGGTACTTGGTCTTGCAATGCTTTTCCTGCAAGTCACAAACAATACCCCATTATGAAACTCTTGTGCTAGATTAAAAGGTATTAGTGGGCAACTTGTTAAGATAAAATGTCATATAATTACCATAACATTTGTTGACAACGCATTTTAATGTCTTAGGCTTAGGGTGGGATTTCAGGATTTCATTACAAAGTTTAAAATTGCATTTTAAAACGCACATTGTAAAAATGCATCTCCTCAGCCTAGGTTTTGGAATGGCATATTGGAGTATTTATTTCATGTGATACCTTAAAATAAAAACATATGGTTATATGTTAATCTTTAGTATTCATGTCTTTCATTACAAAAATGTTAAAGATTGATAGAAAATATATTAGCAGTGCACTGAATTTCTTTCTTCAAAAATTTGTTCGTACATTTGAAAAAAACAACAACAAAAAAACTTACATTAATCTGATATATTAGAAATACACACGTTCTTATATTATAACTGACATTACTAGGTAATAATCCAAGTTTTCATAAAGTAAAAAATTAAATATAATAGGTGTAATCTTTGTATAAATTAACTAATATGAGAAGTAGAAACTCAAAAATCTAACAAGGTGTCATTATTTTAAAAACGTTGAAGTTGCACATAAACCGAATTTATTGCGTTACTTCAAGGCTATCAAAATAATTTAAGACGTGATACGCAAATTTAGTTTTAACGACAAGAAATACACGTTTGAGATTTTATAATATAAAGAGTTAACAATAACAATACTAAACAATAGTTAAGGCTAAAGAAACTACAGGATAATTAGATATTGTTAGTTGGAAACATCAAGCCTACCATTGTTGTCAAATATTTGCTGTTGTAAACGGTTCTTTTGTATTACAGATCTTTGTGCGATACTCCCTGGAACAGCATTCATTCAAGAGCAGATAAACATAAAACGAAAATAAAGTTGTTAGGAGGGGAAAAAATACGAATATGTGGAGGAAAAAAGCAAACAAACCATGCAGACTTAGGAACAATTTAAACACAACTGGTAACGTAGGAAGGCAGGATCAGCAAAAATTAACGGTGGTTAAATGTTAGAAACAAATTATAGATATAATATCTAAAAGTTGGATAAGTTGACTGAGAAAGAGAACAAATACGCCCCGTTTGTCTTACCCATCTTCGTCTGTAGTTTTGAAGGACTTTTTTTTTTTTATAATGAGATTAGATTATGTGAAAGTTGTTAATTTGAAATTTGTAATAACAATAGGTTAAAAGTTCGAGATAAGAACAGCTTGGCCATTTCAAAAAAATTCATAAATTACTATTTTCATTAATATTTCACTTACCAAAAATTAAACAATGGCCAAGATATTTAAATATGGTATGTTCTATTATATGTAACGACGTACTGAAGCCAGCCGAGAATCTTCATATATCAAACCTTTTTTCTCTCTCCCCTAATTGACAAGATTTATTGAATGGTAGAATTTATTATACAAGCAAGTTTTTCGATGAACTTGTCAAACTAAACTGTTATTTATTTACTGACGGGTAAACAAGTAAATATATTTTTAAAAACATCTTTTGTTTTATTTTTTAAACACCACGTTTCGCTAGGTTTACTTAGAATCACCAGTTTTACCACCTGGTTTTTAAATACATATGTTCATCGGTAAATAAATAACAAAGGAGTAAATATTGATTTCCATAATGGTTTAAATAGTTAAATAATTATTTTAAAATAACCATTGATGAATGAATCTAACTTAGTTTCGAAACTGCTTTTCGCTTACAAGGTTACAGTTAATTTCCAGTCCAAAAGCCATTTACCATTGCATTTTTCTAAAACATACATTTCATCTTTTCACCAACTTTGATATATTTAATGATCAATGATTATAAAAGTTATATTTTTTTATATAAAATATTTTCTGGGTAAAATGTTTTTATTTTATGTAGTTAATAATAATATACATACTTTTCAATGAAACAAACTTACTGACTGCACAGAATGAAGCCATATTTTAAGTAAACACACTTGCATATATAATTTGAAGAATACACGTGTGTGTCTATATATATCCTTAAATAACAAAAAAGTTTATTTACTCAAGAGAAACAAACTATTATCATGTACCAGTATTTATACTCGTTATGACAAAACAACAAAAAACAGCTTACCCGCCGACATTAATTACTGTTTGATGATAACTCATTGATTTAAGAATCAGTACCAAGTAAAGATGCAATAATCTACACTCGTTCAATATGTCACACGTTAAGTTCACGTTAGACATCATCATCGCTGAAGAAATGGTGAGTATAACAGTTCCGGGATATTTCAGCTACAGAAAGTCTGGTTAAATATTTCTTTGTTGAACTTGACGCATTAATTTAGAAGTGATACACATACTAGAGGGAACGAAGGTCTTCAACACCACCCACACCCAACTGTTGGGCTACTCTAATCAAATAGTGGGATTTACTCACATTATAATGTCCCCACGTATGAAAGGGCGAGCAAGTTATATAGTGAGTTTCGATCTCGCAATTTGAGAGTCGAGCGTCCTAACCAAAAGGCCAAGTCCAGTTAAATAAATAAATACACCAACATGCTAGTGTTTATTATTTTCAAAAACACATTTCATCTGAGTTTTTTAAAAATACTAGTGTAAAGTACAAATACATAAACATAATTTTAAAATATTTTCATTAATTTAAAAACGGAAAATTTGTTAAGATATGATTAACTTCTGAACCAAGCAAAGTACTTGTTCGGAAGAGAACTAAAAATCAAACCAATAATTAATAGATAATTTAGAATTTCAGTTTAACCAGTGGTATTTAATATTAAAAAATAATGGTTAGAATGCATCCAGCTATAACATAATTCTTGCATTTGTGTCAACTGTTAACAGAAAAATGAAAAACAAGTGCAGTACAAACATCTGTCAAAACTTGTTGCACCAAGAAGTAGAGAAAGTTCCTTACCTACTGAGGACTGAATTGACGATCGACCACACATAATTTCCTTGTATCCCTTTCTGAAAGAATGACTTCTAAATGCATAGATGATGGGGTTACAAGCGGAGTTCATGTAACCACACCAATAGGCCTAGAGTAAAATGTAAGAATAGATATGTCTAAAAGTATATTAGTTTTAATTAGCTGAAATCGTGAATAAGGTAAAATTGAGCAATATAAATTAAAACCAACCAATGGTAAAATTGTACATACACACAAATAATTACATATAAAGAAGTTGAGTACTTTATATTAAAAAAAAGATTTTGGAGCATCAACACGTTGCTTTTACCCATGTCACCACGTTCAGTCGTGCTCTATCTGACGACCGTGTACCCTTGAAAATAGCCCTGCAGCGTAGTTTCCATTACTAAAGGCACCATCGTAAGGCTATCATGTTTAAAGTACACCCTTTCTCTCCGATGGCTTTCCATAATCCATCTGATGCACAGTTTCACAGTGCCAGCTTTCAACAGCCGATTGCATATGTCCTGCATCTGGCGATTTGACTGGCATTGTTTCTTATAGAATACCATGAAAACCCGCTAATTGAAGTAACTTGTGTACACGTGAATTGTGTCGCCTTTCCTTCTTGATTATGGTGTGTACTGTTGTAAGGGTGGGTTTGCTGAGGCGGAAGCTACCCCAAAATGTGCCTTAACCTAAACTTTAGTCCCCGCACCCAACGAACAGTGCTTACTGTTAAAGCTGGTTAACTTTCTATATACTGTAGTTTGTGTACCTACCAGCTTTAGAATACACATCACTCACCAGGAAGAGGATGGCGCCGTCCCTACATGAAAAGCTTGTGTTAATGGATTCTCACCTGTTACGAATTTTTGCTGGTCTCTTTCTAGTGATCCTGGTTCCCTAGTAGATTTTGTTTGTTTGTTTTGAATATCGCGCAAAGCTACACG
>NW_013665859.1:115041-115996 GCF_000517525.1 Limulus polyphemus | reverse complement strand
AACCACCTGGCCATGCCGGGCCCTTCCCTAGTTGATTCATATTCCTTTGTTTTCCAATGATATTACGTATAAAAGATATTCCCGCCTTGGAAATTCTAAATCCCCAATCTGAACACATTTATTATCCGAATGTATGAATATTTTGCGTCGGAAAAGACTGTAATATACCCTTCCAAAAAGCGATAAATTTTGGTACCTTCACACTACAAACAAGATACCAAACAATGCCAAAATGTAGTTCTGATGCATTCACTCCTTTTCTCATGCGACTTTATATTTGCTGTTGTCACGTGACTTCCTGATTTGCACATTCAAAATTGTTTTAACAAAACGTATTTAAACCTCTGTAGAGCCAGTTTATAAAATATGTTTAAAAATAAAGAATCGATACATTTGTTCAGAAATAACACTCATGCTTTGGATAAAAAATATATTAAATTAACCATCTGTGTTACGAGGACTGTAAAGTTTAGGTGAGCTAAAACAAATAAACGGGAAACTTAATTCACTTTTGTACTTCTCATTCGTTATAGTAAAACTCAGATGTATGCATACAAGATATAGGTTAAAAATGACCAACATCAACAAAAAGAATTAGTTATAATTTTTCATCTATAAGTAATTTTCTAAGCTTTGAATCTGTTTTTATTTTTAGTATTTAAATGTTAAATTTCCCTCATGAGCCAATTTCTATTTTTAACAACAAAGTTAAATAAAAACATAATAATCTGCTATGGTTCTGTTGTTAATACATTATTATAACCTATGAAATTAATATAGACATTTCTCGAAATTTGTTCTTTTTGTTCTTTTTTTTTAAACTGAAAGTTGAAGAAATAAAATATTTGTTATCTTTAAATAGCCAGGTTAAACAATTAAGATGTTTTATTGCCTCCTGTAGTTTGTTTGTTTTGAACTTCGCGCAAAGCTACACGAGGGCTATCTGCGCTAGCCG
>NW_013665859.1:103031-115020 GCF_000517525.1 Limulus polyphemus | reverse complement strand
GTCATCACCACCCACCGCCAACTTTTACCAACGAATAGTGGGATTGACCGTCACATTATAACGCCCCCACGGCTGAAAGGAGCGAGCATGTTTGGTGGGACGGGGATTCGAACCCGCAACCCTCAGATTGCAAGTCGAGCGCCCTAGCCACCTGGCCATGCCGGGCCTATTGCCTCCTATTCTCCAGCATTTGAAGCTTACTTGTGCAACCATTACCTCCCCCAAAAGAATGCGTTTATTAACCTTGTTTCCGCCCCTTGAGTAGACTTTCAATTATTCTTTTTACCGAATAATTCAACAGAACTCTCTCATCAACAGAAACCATCATAAAAGCATTTTATTTTTGTAAGCGTGAACTATTTGATCATATATTTAGTGAAAACGATCCAAGTTGTGGACCATCTCTCTTACAAAATGGGAAATTCATGCTGCAGAATTTTGTTTTTGACGGATACGATATATTCAATATAAGCCTGATTTCTGATTAATGCAAAACTGCACGACAACGCTCACTCTACAGAGAATTAAGTCACATTTTACAAGAATGTTGTTTCTAGACCTGTGTTGCCCTCAGAATTACTTCCTTCATCGTCGACCGTGCTCATTCTGATGGCGATTATTACAGACTTTACCAGTACGTGGACGTTGGCTTCCTAAATCATATTTAAGCAGGAAATAACGCCATTGCACCTACAGACTGTATCGTGTGATTTGATAGGTATTTGGTTGAATGGGATTTCAGTTTCTTTAGCCTTTTTTACTCAACAGCCACTGATTTTGAGTTGTGTCTCAAAGCTTCTGGACTTTTGACTAGTGAGCCCTGTTAGCTTTTGGTCTTTATTTATTATCTTAACACTAAAAATAAACGCCCTTATAACACCAAAATGGTATGTTTTGGCAAACGCCCCTGAAGAAACTGTAAAGCGAAACGTTAAGTGTCTAATTAAATAAAAACAACATTTTGGTCTTATAAGGTCGTATATTTCTAGAATTAACATGTCTTTCTATACACCAATATACAGTACAGAAATTAAATAATGAGTTTATCTATTGTTAATGGTATCTTCTTAATGGTACTAGAAAATATGCCCAGTTTCATCGTAATGGTGGTTTTCGTAATCATAATTATTACAGGTTCAGACATTGCTCTGGATTGGCATAGGGTATGGGTTTGGAGACTTTTGTTCTCCTAAACACTGAGAACATGGAAGGGTTCCATTTTTTAAATGTGTGCTCACGTGTTTGACAATCAAGCTATAGGCATATTCTTCTTTATAAAAGGTAGTTACACATTCTTCCTGCTATAAATCTAACCTTGGTGACATTACTCGTCGAACAGTCGGAATTCACCGTTAACTAAACATAAAAGTGTGAAACATGTTACCCATGATGCAACACTACCACATTAAAAACTACAAGTCATTCTATTTAGAATGATTAACTGCCTGTATAAACACTGAAGAGAGCATTAGTCCAGCAGTACAACTTTATAAAATTGAAACTGTTAGTTCTTCCTGAACGGTAGTTTGGTTAACAACCTACCCCCCCACGTACCCGCTGAACGGTAGTTTGGTTAACAAGCTACCCCCCCCCCCACACACATAGCCGCTGAACTAATAGATCTGCTATGTAAAGTTTTAGCTAATACTTCTCACCGTAATAGTTGCTACATTAAGATTTTTTAACGCTTGTACATCTTTACAGAAATCGTGACGACTATGAAAGTGTAGTTACATAGACTCGCATGTTAATACCACATTAGTTGTTTTGAACAAATTTATTCGTACATTGTAATTGGTGGTTTATTTTAACTGGATTAGCTATGTGAATTACTAGTAGTATGATACAAATTAACTATACTTACTATAGGGTTGACAATGAGTGGAACTTTACTCTTATCCTTAACGAAAGCGACGGTGGAGGAATAAAGAACAAATGGCGTCCAACACACAAGAAAACACGATAGAACCAGGAATAGAGTTACTGACATCCGTTTTTGTTGCATTAATGTATTTTGAAGGGGAATATTAGACGTTTCTCGTATCCTGTGCATGTGTTCGTCTATCTCTTGGAAGATTCGGCAATAACAGAAGATCATCACTGCCAGTGGTATCAGGTAGTTAGTGGTAGTAATGACGATGGAGTGAGAATAGTCCAACAAGCCATCAGGAAGACTAGGACCACATTGTGAAGAACCTAACTTATAGATGATATTGTTCCAGCCCACCAGAGGTCCTGTAGCACACAGAGCCGACCAACACCAAGCTGCAGCAATCATGATGAGGATCCTTCGGGGATTCATTGCTCGACTAAAGGGCCGAGTGATGGAGATATACTTATGAATGCTAATGTACATCAAAGTATGGATAGAACAAATTAAAAGCAAAGCCATGGTGAATCCATTCAGCTTACAGAAAAAGTCGCCCATGATCCAGTCTCCGTGATTTATGGTCACTAAAGAAACGGGCATATCAATTGCCGCGGTCAAAACGTCAGCCACTGCTAAGTTAACGATAAACATGTTGGTTCTGGTCCGCATTCCTTTGTGCCGGACTATAGTTAAGATTACCATGATGTTTCCAAAGATCGACAGAATGATGAAGATCACTATCGCCATAGACATGGGAACAACAACGGGAATTCCATAGTAATGATACGTACTAGATGCTTGGTTATTTGTTTCATTGCTTCCTTCTTCCCTCTCAGTCAAGTGTGGACTTGTCGTTGATGTAACATTCATCTTCTCCAGCTTCCCCCGAAACTTAAATAACTCAAGCTAAATGAACAAGGCAGGCCAACATAAGCTGAAAAATCCGCTTCTTTCAACAAAGAATTGTTAGTCTTCTTCGCAAAACGATAAGTACCTGTAAGATAATAACAGTAAAAATCAATACAATATATATTTAATACCTGGCAAATGCAATTGTTTGATTACCTGTCTAGTTAACAAGTGCATAAACGGCTGTCGGGGATTATATATATTGGCTAGTTGGTTAAATTTAAAATAAGCATATCGTTGTGCTTCAACACTCCATTGAAGTTCACTAGCGTCTTTATAAACTAGGTTTTGTCTAACTTGGAATTGGGAAACACATTCAAGAAAATATGCAAGAATTATCACCAATATTAAATTAAGCTCTGAAGTCCGGCTTTGAAATTTCCTATACTTCATAATATAAGCATTTTAGTTGGAAAAACTCGAGTATTTACTAGCTCTTAAACATTTATACTTGCCAATAAGTTTATCGATAGAAATAAAAACATTGCGTTATATTTTAGAAAAGTGTATAGAAGAGAAAACTGACTGCTGAAGTAACGAAAAGATATAACACTTCACATATTAAAATTATTCCCCACATTTTTCAATTGTTTAAAAAGAAACCAACATTTCCCTTACAAATGGTAGCGTTATAATGAGGCTGTACTGTATACTGATAACATGGAATGCGAGCCTGTTGAAAGAAAGAGGACAGCACAAAATCAATAATATATTTACATTAGTAAATAAACAGCATTTTATTTAGGAATTAACAACTTGGTGGGGTCTAAAGCATATTTTCACCCAAAAGTTAAGCCATACGAACTGGCTGATTCCAAAAACTATGAATATGGCAAAGGGTGGTGCTGGTAGAGTTTTTCGAAATACCGATTTTTTAAATTTATTTATGTTTTTTTGCTCTTTGATTATATAAAGTATATATAAAGTAATATATATATATATATTACTTTATGAAGATAACCATGATGGCCAGCCGCCCCAATTACTCCTGGATTAGCCCATAGTATATTTAAATAGGTCTATATTAAAGTGTCGAAACATATTAGCGTGAAGAATCTTTCTTCAAGTAAAAGAAAGCACAATCTTACCATACATCATTAACATTAGTCAAGAACAGATATTACACAACAAATCAAGAAACACAGGTAGAGCTTATAGAAAAGAAGTCGATCGCGTTTTCTACTGTAAAAACAATTTTAAATACATCACAGCATTTGAATGATAAAAAAAACGGAGCTATTTCGTACGAAATAGAAAATATTTTTAAACCTTCATATTTCCAACAGTAAAGCTTTCGGAGCATCTAACAATTGGAAATGTTTCGTAATTAGCAATGATTTGTTAATTATCTATCCTATACGATATACGCTCTTATTTTCCAATAATTGTAGCAATATTCTTTAAACTGCTGTCAGTTAAACCCCCCCCCCCTCTAGTGGTACAGCAGCATGTCTGCGGACTTACAACGCTAGAACTCGGGTTTCGATACTCATGGTGGGCAGAGCGCAGATAGCCCATTGTGTAGCTTTTTGCTCAGCTACAAACAAAAACAAAAAACAAAGCAAACAGCTAAAAGGACCGAGCGCGGCCCAGTGGTTAGTCTATCACTTCAAAATTTGGGACGTTTAGAGCAGATAGCCCTCGTGTGGCCTCGCGTGAAATCCAACAAAACATAGTTAAAGCATGAAAAAAAAAAGTAAATTAAAAGAGAGGACTCAGCTCTTTAAAATTGCTATCGACACTTAGCATCTGTATAGAATAATACTATAATGATAATAATTCAGGACACTCCACTTTTGGTAAACGCTTGCGAAACCCGTCAATATACAGTATTGTTAAGTTGAGACACGGGTGGAAGAAGCAAACGTTACGTGGGAGAAGGGAAGAGGGAGGGAGGGGGGGGGCTAAAATGAATGAGAGATCTAAGAATAGCAATTCAATGGGATTGGGGGTAGAAAGCCATGAAAATGTGACATTTATAGACTTCAAATGAAGCAATTCCTATAATATACAATGGTAACACGCGGACATGTAATGTATGGCAACAATAACACTATTCAACGTATTAACCTTCTATCATCAATACTGGAACAACTTTTACAGCGAGAGTGCTTATATACACACTGAACAAAATCGAAACTAATGTATGATAAGAACCACGCATGTGCAGCACACCTCTGATAAATCAGGCTGTGCTACTGCACCCTCAGCACCACTGGTCAGTTTATTACATAGGATTAGCTTCATTGATTAACAATTTACATTTTGGTTTTGATCTACAGAAGACATTGATAATTGTTCCTTAATATTAGTTAAGCGAAAGCAATAAAACAACGAAAATTACAAACCATAAGAAACTGAAGTAATTTTGTTGTTGTGGTTGTTGAATTTCGCGCAGAGCTACTCGAGGGCTATCCGCCCCTAAATTTAGAAGTGATAAACTAGAAGGAAAACAGCTAGTATTGGACCACTTCAATCTAATAGTGATATTTACCATCACATTATAAATACCTCCATAGCTGAAAGGGTGAGCAAGTTCTGTGGTGGGATTCGTATCCGCGACCCTCATGTTTGGAGTCGAGTGTTCTATCCACCAGGCATGTTTTGTTGCTTTTGTAGTTAGGAGAAGCAAGATAAAGGTTTGTCAATTTTCTTCACAAATTAAGTTCAAGTAAAATTTGTAGAATATTGGCAGCTAATCACGAAAGACTATCTACAGTGTAAAGTTTGGGAATAAAATTTAGTCAGAATTATAAATATGGACGATTTCTTTTTTTTAACTATTGAATGTCCAAACAAAATTGCCAACTTCAAAATATATGTAAAAAGTAATCTTTTAAAGCCAATAAAATAAAGTTGTTCAGTTCATTAGAGAAACCAATCGCCTAAAAGCAACAATCAGAACAGTTATTATTTATTATACACAAGAACATTTTATTTGTAAACTTTAGGCCAGCGGTTCCTAATCTGTGATCTACAGAACTCCCTTCATGTGGTTGGTGGAAAGGTTGCATAATTACGGAAAGAAGGCAGAAGAGTAAATAGTACACATCTTAATATAATCAGCAGATATAAAAAACAAATCAGGTTGTCCGCAAACACGAAAGTTTGAGAACCACTGCTCTAGATCAATTACAACTAAATGCAGGAAATCTACAAACGTAAACAACTGCCGGAAAGAGAAGGGGAATAGGAGGTGGGGGGTAAAGAATTAAGCCAATGTAAACTTTCTTATGCAAGTACTGCATTACCAGTGCCACGAGTACATTGTGGTATAAAACAAAACATGAAAAAACGCTGAAGGAAAATGACATGTAAGCAAGTTAATAAAAGTCTTTAAATATATCTTGCCAGTTTATAAACATCAGGACTTTTAGTGTGGCGTTTCGGCATTATCGGGTTTTTCTTGACCAAAGGATATAGCATTTATAACCTTGTAATCTATAACTATTCCAGTAATCTTCATAACTATAACCATATCTGCATTACCAGTGCCACGTGTACATTGTGGTATAAAACGAAACATGAAAAAAACGTTGAAGGAAAATGACATGTGTGCAAGTTAAACAAAGTCTTTGAATAAATCTTGCCAGTTTATAAACAACAGGACTTTTAGTGTGGCGTCTAGCATTTATAACCTTGTAATCTATATTTATTCCAGAAATCTTCGTAGCTATATTAGATCTCAGAATTCTGAAGTATCCCGTTTGACATTGATTTTCTGTTCATCAGTATGGAAATATTATGCATTTAAACAAACACAATGTTTCTCTCGATGATTTAGAAAACGTATATGTATTCTTCCAAATAACCAGGTTTGGTTTAGTTTAAAAGCAGTAGATGTTTAATACAGTTTAAATTATTTGTTTATACTTTACTCTAAGAAACATGCCTGACACTTCGGCGCGTGCGTCATGTCTCTAGTTAAACCATTCGCAGCCTGTACATTTAGAACATTTCATTACAAGAGCAACACCTCATACTTTTGTTTTTAGAAATTCCTATCCGTTAGTAGATCTGGCAACATGATTCAAAAAATAATATACTGTTTGCTTAAACTGGTTGCAGAAAACGGCCGTATTTAGCTTGTTTGAGGACACCGTGCAATATTATGATACTAGAGGCTCTATTCCTCGGGGTGATTCAAAACTGAGCCCCACCCCCCTCCCCATGCAATAGCATGGGTTGGCTGCACCCCCTCTAAATCAAGTACTGGGTAGAAAAAAAAGAGAAGAATATTACCGTTTTATTTGATATTTCAAGCAATAATTAACAAAAAACGAAAAACTACTGGATCCTCTAATCATAAAAACATTTTTTCAGATGTTGTCCAATCTTCCATACCATGTTAGACGTTTCATGCCAGTTTTAAAAAGGTAAAAATGTCCCAAAAAGTAACCGTGATGTAAATTATTCATAACTGTTGCAAAGCTCCCTGCTATATAGTTATACCATAAATCACTAAGTATTTGAGCAATCCGGTTTATTAATGTACAAACAATTGTGAAATACAAAGATTTTATTTAGCGGATGAAAATTAGTTAGTTAACAGAAAAATAAGTTTTAGTTCGCTCAATGTTTTGTTATGTGCAACTTCAAGAGAGACTTCAGACAAAGTAGGAAATGTTCTAGAGAAATAACCCTCGGAGGTTCAACGGTAACTTTCTGGGGGTGTGCTTCCCCGCGGTGGACAGAGTACTGATAGCCTGTTGTGTAGATTTGTACTAAATACAATAATTTTGGAACTGTTAAACGAAAAGCTGAGCGAATTTTCTGCAGTTAAGACTCGTTTAATTAAATTATATATTTCAAATAATCCACGAGCATTAAAAAAAATAATCACCAGAAATATAACTAAGTGGCAAAGAGTAAATTGATCTAATATAATTTCCCCTTTTGATAGTTTTTTCTTTCCTCCTTGCATTTTACAAGATCACTTACACGACTGGTCAACAGATAAGATACAATCTCGCATTTTCCGGCGACCTATGTGTCAACGACACACAGGCGTTTCCGTTGAGACTCATTACTGAATTTAACGTAAGCCTAATACTGGTTTTCCAAACATAAAACGGAGCATCATTTTGATCATACAAACAAGGATTTTTTTGTTTGTTTTCCTAGAATGATGATAAAATAAAGTGTGAAATTGAGAGTAAGGTTTTAACTGTGTTAAGTACTTATTTCATGTTATCCAGTAAGGTTTTAACTGTGTTAAGTACTTATTTCATGTTATCCACTAAGTCAGCCATAGACTTAACACTGTTTATTAGTTTTCTGGATAGTTACCGAGAAAACGACTTTTTCCGAATAGTTTCTTCCGTATTTGTGAGGAAACAAACACTAAAAACAACGATCCCGTGGAATGATACATACAATCAACGAAGGCTACTAACAAAAGAAAAGTTATTCGGTTTCTTTTAGTTCATCTTCGTGAATACTTTAACATGTGGACTTCTTTACATATAATAATAAACGAAAAAGTTTGCCTTATTTAATGATAGTTATTCCATCCATTGAGTATTTAATAAGAATTCGGAGCTTCAACACTCACTAATTTAAACAAACATGGTAGTAGTCACAACACTAACTTATAGAAAACACGGTCGGGATAAAATACTAGTTAATTAGCAAAAGAACAAAACAAATTAAGTTATTAGGTTTTAAAAGCAAGCTACCAACATAGCTCATAACTTAAAATTAATTAATTACTTAATATAGCTCATATAATATACAGTTCTCATAAGTTATAATTATTGGAATGTATTGATTCGTCATTTGCGCATCCTTGATGTTAAGTGATATTTTTGGCCGTAATCCCAATCCTATCTCAAGGTTTAACCAGCTTCGAAGATTTAATTAAATTGCTATCAAATCCACATAGTAAGCTAAAAATGCAAGATAAACTGCATAATAGAAAACGTAAAGTAACAAACATAAAGATGTTAAATATTTTAACCAATAACGTTAATAAAACTAACATGAAAAACAACAACCGTTTGAATCACCGAGTTCCTTGAAATGCGTCTCCCCTAACAACGGCTTCTTACGTTACTGTCTAATTATACAGTTGGATAACACGACAGTACAGAGAGTACAACAAAATAAACTAATGTTTATGGAGATAAAGAACAACAACAAAAAACTAAAATTAAATGAATGACAAAACTGTGCAATAAATAGTAAACATATTAATACTCTAAACCGAAATAGCCAAGTCCAATAATAAATAAACAATTTACTAAGCTGCGTAACAAAATTAATTCGACTTTAACTAATCACCGACACACGTGGTCAACCTGCAGAGCAGTCAGCCAGACGTCAAGAAGTTAAACCTTAAGAACTAACCGAAGTGTATAAGTGATAATAGGATAAGAGAAAATTACATCAATAAGACTTAAAGAAATAACAATGGTAAATAAATGGTAAATTAAAGTAATAAACAAAAACTAATGACGTAATGTTATACAGTTCACACTAACTATAGTTAGTTAGTTAAACTAACGGAAGGTAAAACTAAGTTAAATCTCACCCCTAATATCTCGGATAGTTAATTTCACGGTAGTCTAAGAACAGCAGGGATATACAATACCCAACTGGGGATGCAATTGATCCCAGTGCAGCCGGGATATACAATACCCAACTGGGGATGCAATTGATCCCAGTGCAGCCGGGATATACAATACCCAACTGGGGATGCAATTGATCCCAGTGCAGCCGGGATATACAATACCCAACTGGGGATGCAATTGATCCCAGTGCAGCCGGGATACAATACCCAACTGGGGATGCAATTGATCACAGAAGAGTACAATACCAACCTCAAAACTGTTATAGCAGTGTTTTCTAAAGTGTGGGGCGCACCTCTCCAGGGGGACGCAAATTATCTCAAAAATAATAAGTAATTACTACAACACATAGCATTTATGTTTATCCCTGTATTACATCTCGTCAATTAAATCATTTTTCTCATTAGAAAAAAAAAAGAAGAGGGGAGGCACGCAAGAAAGAATATTTATTAAAGGGAAGTAAATGACTAAATTATAGCATCAATCAACCAAGAAGATAATCCTTGAGCTAAGGTATAATAAGCAACCAAGTATTTGTATAATCCTAGGTGGTTATCGTTTACTAACCAAAAATGTACACAATTCTAGAATATGATATAATATTAATCTAGTATTTATATAATCCTATTATATATATATTACATTGCGAAACGCCTAAAAAATACAAGTAGAAGTTAAATATTGTTTCATCTACAACTAGCTGGAGTACCCATTCGTTGGACGGGTGAAATAAAAACTCGTTTGTAACAAAGGATAGGAAATTGTGCTTTTTTCTTCTTAACATAATGAACATTAAAAGTGCAATAAACATACATAGAAGTATTAGTACTGAAAAGAAAGACAACTGTTTAAAAAACGTATGACCTTCACGTCATCCTGTATCAAGTTTGGTGCTGATTGATCAAGAAACGTGGAAACGTATAAAGAACAGACATACACACACACATATTGACATGTATTTATATAGAAGATGGGGGGTCCAACCCCCTTCATGACATTCCTTATGTGAACCTATATCATTGTCAATTTTGGTGCTGATTGGTCAAGAAATGTGGGAACATACAAGGCACGTATATGAAATGACAGATATACGACTGTGCATCTTTTTCTCGGCCATACACTTTGCTTTGTATATAATACATAGTAATTCAAAAGTTCATAAACGTTTACCTTAAGTCAGACAGACACACTACAAATTACCTCAGTATTGATATCACACGTATACGTTTCAATTATTGTTTTGTTTTTCAATAAATCAAGTGATATACACAGTTATCACAATTAAGCATGTGTCACATGAAACAGCATACTGGAATATATAAGAAGCTCATCTAAGTAAATATTAATCTTCATTTACAGATTATTCTACTAATGATCTTAACCTTCAACCAAGAGTTTGGAAACCAATATGTAAATATTCAATCTCATTATAATTCTGAATATAAAACATGATGAATATTCCTATCTATTAGCGTGAATTGCTGGTTGTTTAAACTGCCATGACGTGCATAAACAAATACTTACCTCATGACACACACAGTTGATAATAAATTCTGCAAACATAAACACGTGTTTATAGGTTGATGGATAAAACTACTACATGCTTGTTTGTTTTAGCACAAAGCTACGCAATAAACTATCTGCATCCATCGCGTTAAATCAAACCTCGGATTTTAGCGTTGTAATCCCGTAAGCTTATCGCTGATCCACTGGGGGACTAGAAATTACTTTCAGTAAACCTTATTTTCTAAGCATAAATGTATCCGTTTTAATTACCAGGATGAAAATTCGAAGTTTGTCCCAAGTAATAAAAACCTTCAAATTTATTTGTCGAGAATAGTACATGTCCATTAATTACCAAGCGTCAAAGTATCTAAGGCAAATAAAATAGTATAGATAATAAATCGAATATAGAAAAATACGAATCAAAACATCTCATTTGAAAACAACCAACATATTAAAGATATGAGGCAACACAATTGAAAAAAAAGTAACCGCAAAAACCCCACTTATACTATAAACAACAACATAACTGTCTAAATCTAAAACGTGACAAATGGCTACTGGTTGGAAGTAGTATCAGTGAGAATATCATAACTGATGGTATTAAAGTATAGGTGACTGTCGAAAATATTTGTTTCAGGCAAAGTTGTACAATGGACTACATGCAATGTATTCACCGCAGGGAACGAGTCCCTTACGCCTACCGCCGAGACACCGAGGAATTTAACTGTCAGTAAACTTGCCAAAAGTGAATAAAATAAACGTTATATGATGGCCAAATGATGGATTAAGTGTGGACTATTACAATATATAGTTTTAGGCAATGAGAAACAGATTACCTCAATTGTCAGATTAATTTATATATTTGATTGAGAATAAATTTAGTAAATCCGCATATTATATACATATACACACACACACATACACACAAATATAAACTTAAAAGTATTGTTCGTTTGTTTGTTTTTTTGGCAGAAAACGGCATACACATCGTACTGTTTGTTTGTTTGTTTTTTAGCAGAAAACGGCATATACATCGTACTGTTTGTTTGTTTGTTTTTTAGCAGAAAACGGCATATACATCGTATTGTTTGTTTGTTTTTTAGCAGAAAACGGCATATACATCGTATTGTTTGTT
>NW_013665859.1:99884-102038 GCF_000517525.1 Limulus polyphemus | reverse complement strand
AAAACGGCATATACATCGTACTGTTTGTTGTTTTTTTTTGGCAGAAAACGGCATATACATCGTACTGTTTGTTGTTTTTTTTTGGTCAGAAAGCGGCATATACATCGTACTGTTTGTTGTTTTTTTTGGCAGAAAAAGGCATATACATCGTATTGTTTGTTGTTTTTTTGGCAGAAAAAGGCATATACATCGTATTGTTTGTTTGTTTTTTTTGGCAGAAAAAAGCATATACATCGTATTGTTTGTTTGTTTTTTTTGGCAGAAAAAAGCATATACATCGTATTGTTTGTTTGTTTTTTTGGCAGAAAAAAGCATATACATCGTATTGTTCGTTGAAACTATTGTAAAAAATCTTTATTCATGCAAGTTGTAAAATGTTAAAACTTTTAAAAGTATAAACTAGGTTAACAGCTTTGAAATAACACAAAATTTTGTTACAGAAATAAATACAGTACAGCGTCTCGTGTTCATAACAAAATTTTATTATGATAAATGTTTTACGAGAGTCTAGCTTGAGATGCAGCACGTAGCGTTACGAAGGAGTGGTCTTGAAGACATGTCATCACAGTGAAAGTTGAGAGCTAAACAACTGCGTAACTTTGTATGTAATAAAAGTACTGCGATATTCTCAGATTGCACCGGTTTCCTTTATAGAAGCCTGTAGGAACCGCAAAAAAACGGGAGGATCGGTCACAATTATCATATACTGTATTGCAGAACAGTGTCTGGATTTTCCTGACCTTTGATTGAGTTTTCACACGAAAGAAAAAGACTGGACACAGGGTTGTAATAAAAACTACCTTTATTAAAAAAAGAAGATAACACAACCAGGGTAAAGTTAATTTAAACATAATGACAATTAAGTGTTCGTGATGCGTGTCGCTTTATTGGCGTTCTTTCTCCAGTGAACCTCTGGCTCTATCACTCCTAGAGATTGAAGTTGTACCATACACAGTCTATGTGAAGACAAATCAGTCTCTTCATACAAAAACCCTTAGTAAATCTCTAGCTATAGCAGACAAAGGATCTCTCTGGAAAACGAATTAATCCGAATTTCTACAATCACAAGTCAAATCTTAGAAAAGCTGAAACTCAAATTCTCAACTGTTAGTAAAATTTTGTCATCAAAAAGATTTGACAAAATATCAAACTGCGTCAGTTATTACATTGATATGAAAAACACGCATCCCATCAAACAGAGCAAATTAAAACTGAACCGAAAAGCTTCTTTTGTTGTTTTGAAGAAACAAAAATTTAGCCTAACCTTATATGATTACACATATTGAAGAGTGGAAAGTACTAAGATTACTTTTCTGCAGAGTTTTTAATACAAAAGCAAGTCGTAGAAGCGTACACTTAATACAAATTTTCTCGCGTCCGTTCAACATTTAACAGTGTATTGAAAGCATCTTCCTACATATCAAACCTTCAATATTAAACACAGTACATGTAAACATGACTGAAGACTCGAAATTCCAAGCTGAATTTGGGAATTATTTGGAAACTCAATGTCACTTTAAGAACCCTTAACAAAATTAAATTTTTCTCTTGCCATTTGGTTTTTACAAGGAAAAGCCAGTAATCTTAATTTATTGCATAAGACGAGTTCACAAATAGTTAACCAAATATACACTGAAGGTAGTAGCTCCACCAAAACTTGAAGTATACTGAACAGAAACTGTCGCGGACTTCTTGTTTAAGTACAATTGACATAAAAAAAACAACTTAGCCCACAAGTGTTACTGGCAGCCTAATGGTAGTTTCTGAACTGTAGATCATGACTCACTAGTGGTCTGCAAGAGGATCAGGGTGGATCGCAGAACAAGACAATAAAACAAATAAATATTTATGCGGTTACAAAATCCAGTCCAGTATAGTTCAGTATTACTTCCAATCCAGCGTTTACAGACTCTCCATATAGATACAGGCAGTGGTGGGATTCAGCCGGTTCGCACCGGTTCATGGAACCTGTTCTTAGAATTTAATGACCTCCACGAACCGGTTGTTAACAATCGTATGTATAGGCCTAATAATAACGTTACAACTTACAAGTACGCGTGTTTCCAACGCAACTTTACTAGCAGGCTAGGCGGACTAGGTCTACTAGACCTCTGATGAATCATTTGCCAGCAGGTAAGTGTTTTTTTATACAGA
>NW_013665859.1:90666-98884 GCF_000517525.1 Limulus polyphemus | reverse complement strand
GCATTTTCACTGTAAGGTACCTATCTAGTTTCCGTAATATTCCGACGATCTATATTTCCCCCTTTTAAATTAACAATTTTTGAATGATTTAATGATGAAGCCAGGCAGTCAATTTTGACCGAAAAAAATGAAGTTTAAATTAAATAGGTGTAGCTGGCACTCTAGATGTCACTTTTTTTTCTCAAAAAAAGTCTGAAAACACGCATTTAAACTAACGATATTAATAGATACACGAGTGAAAATTATTACGCTAACGTGGCTTAAATCTCTTAAACAACAAATTTTTCTAAAACACTCAACACGTGTTTCCCTTTCTTTTTCTTTTTATGCATAGGAAGTGTGATAACCTGAAGTTCTTGGAAAATGATGACTTCCCACTAGTAACTATCCTAATAAGAACATATTTACAAAGGTAAAATGTTATGAAATATCCTGCTTCAGTCAAAAAGAAAAACGCATAAGTTTCAGAAATCTTATTCTCACATCTCACATACAGTTGAGATGCATTTTAAAACTAGAATGAGGATTAATAAGCTTTCGTTTTTTTTTTTACATTCACATCTGGATTACCGCTCTTGAGAATTTCTAATGTTGTTCATAACTTTATATATTCTTGTTGTACCCGAATTCTACCTCCAAGTATCTCATGTTATATATTAAACCCTAAGTAAGGTAAAAAAACATGAAAAATTAAATACTCTCATAAGCTGAAGAGGTACGGTTTTTAAAAAAAAGCCTTTCTTCCAGAGGCTATGAAAAAAGAAACAAACATAACCGTCGTCCGTCAGTTTAATAAAATAGTTAACTCGTTCATCTTTATCGAACATTAGTCATGGCGTAGTTCATCTATCATAGACTACAAATAACGTTTCTTTTAGGAACCGAAAACGATTTACTTTTCACATGTTACGGGTTTCTTGGCAGAAAAAAAAAAAAAAAAGGTTCAGCTCTCATCCTGTTCAGAATGTCCAATTTAAGAAAAAGAAAAAGTAAAATTGTGTTGAAGTTGTTTGAAGCAGGCGGAAAAGTTCAGCAGAACCACTGTGTCGAAAATAGCACAGGTTCTTGCTGGAACTCAAAAACTTAAGAACTATAATACCTGCACCATCTTATTTGTTTTCTACTTTCAGTTGATACGGATAGAAAATATTCGAATATCAGGATGTGTGTTTACATTTTTCTCTTACAGTTCAAATGAGAAATCTGAGACTTCATACATGTTGCTAATATATTTTATGATACTCTAGTCAGTTCGTGATCAACACTTTTATATTGTATATTCTGTAGCATAAAATGTTTCTCAACAAAGGTGATAATATTAACTTCTGATCAAAGTAAGCCTATATACACGTATCAAAACTAAAAAAACTCACTTATGAGCATAGCTGATTAAATATACTGTTCAAACTACTTACTTATGCTAATTATAATGCATTGCTTCCTCAGTTGGAAACCATGATTGTGCTTTTCGTTAACAGTATATACGAGTTGGAAAGTCATACATTATTGCTTGCATGAAACAAACTACCACAAATATTGGCATGGATCCAGTATAATCAGCCAGAGATACCAAATGTTCAGACCACTGAAAGTGACAATAATAGAATCTCAAGGAAAGAATCTGTTAAATTTCAGTCACTCTTTTAATACTGATAATATATACACAGTTTATTTTTTCCGTTTAAGACCTACGTATGCATGTAGTTCATATATGGGGCCCCATGATGCGTCATAAAGACAAATAAATTGGGACACACAACTGAAGTGTTCTTCGTTGAAGTTCTACACAAAAACATGTCACTTCCGCAATAGCAAAAGACAAGCAAGATACACGATTGACACAACAAGCGACTGGTTACAGACGAGAATGCCATGATAGTGGAAGTAACGGGATGCAAGAGATGGATAAAGCAAGTAAATAAATTAAATCACAGAGAAAACAAATAAGAGATTACTGAAATCGTTTTGATTAAGCTTCTTTTACGCTGTCTACACGATATGCACATATAGCCCTTTACGGCCAATCGCAGTCTAAAGCTAAGTACGTTAGACTGGAATGCTCTGGTATACGGAAAAGCAAGTTTTACGTATACATTTTCCCCTATCCAAGACCCCAACTTTGTTGTTGTTGTTAATTTCGCGCAAAATTACTTGATAGCTATCTGCACTAATCATTCCCAGTTTTGAAATGATGGACTAGATGGAAGGCAGCAGGTCAACACCTTCCACATCCAATTCTGGAGTTACTATTTATCAACTAACAGTAGGATTGACTTCACATTATGACGAGATTCCATCCCGCGATCCACAAATTGTGAGTTGAGTGCCTTAACCACCAGGCTCTGCTAGGCCGATCTCAATAGGACTGACTAGAATTATTTTAGTTTCATAAAATAGGACAATATAGTCACCACTTTAAATTGCATCAATCAAAAACTAGTTAAAAATCAATGACAGCTCTTTATTCGAACTTTGAAACGATCTTTATTAGACGTTAAAGACAATAAGAGTTAAGAAATATAGGAATTTTGGAAATTTAGCATTGAAGTAGGTAGGTTTGATTATATCCTTTAACACCTGCCACACGAGCCAGCGTGGCATCTTAAGTCTTTCTCCCCTTTTTTTAATGAAAAGAAAACGCAATAAAACATGTCACATTAAACAGGAATTATTTCCAATATTAACATTTACGATTTATTTAATTCATCTATTTATATCTCATCGTTATGAAGAAGTAGCATAAGACGCTTTCAGATTTTCGCACACCGATATCCTAGTATCCATTCACCGATAATCATTTAAAATAAAATAATAACAACACTGACTGACTTGATCAAATATTCATCCTACAATGAAAGTACATGCAAAAAACGTTTAACAAAATGTCACGATAAAAAATATCATAGAAGATTCGATGGATAAATAAACATTACAATTCTTTTTTTCGCCAAACATATTTCTATAAGTACCTTGTGTACATCTTGAATGTTTAAACCAACCTTGTTTTAACAACTGTCAGTGACTCGGTACCCGATTTATTAGACACCCACTGGCAAATCTCCGAGCATCCTATATCTGAAGAATAAGATCACAGCTTATGGGTGGGGTCATAGTTGTAGTATCGACTTACTTTGCTTTCCCTTTGTTTTGAGTAGATTATTCGAGTTTTATGGTTTTTACATATTTCTGTGTATACCCACCCAAAGCTTTTTCAAGTCTACTCCATACGTGAATAAATTAAACAACAACCCTTCCCGTGTTATGCTATTACTGCCCAACTTGAAAGGTTAAGATAATTTCATTTCTGGTTTCTCAGGAAACCGTAATGGTGGTGCATAAAAACGTTGAGCTTGCTTGAAGAAGTTGAGTATTTATTCGAGTCTTGTTCGCTTCACTTTTTTTTTGCATTTTTTTATTTAATCAAACCTTTTCTTATTACGTGCTAGTTGCTAGTGTTCCGCAGCCACAAAAAAAGGGGTGGTTGGGTGGTAGTGGGGGCACTACAAGAGTGACAACCAAATCCCACTATTCTACCAGACAAGAGTAGCCGAAGAGTTGGCGGTGGGTGCTGTTGTCTAACTGCATTCTCTATAGCTCATTAATTCAAAATTAGGGACGACTAAGCGCAAAAAGTTCCTAGATAGCTTTGCGCGAAACTGCTCAACAAAAACTTTTTTTCTACACGCATTATTAGCAGGAAGGCGCTTCTGAGTATCCAAAGGTTTGAGAACAATCTTTGTGTATTCTTTTAAAAAAAAATCTGGAACAAACAAGTTTATAGCTGCATTTTTATTTTTTTTTTACTATTTGAAGTGTTTATTAGTAAACAATTGTTGTTTTTGTGAGGTTGGATTAATGAAGTTGAAGTAAAAATAAAAAGGAAATACACCAGCATCAACAGATGGTTGATAATCAATATGCACTTACATGAAATAGTTTGGAAATACTGACTACGAACAAGTTTATTAACCATTGTATCACGACTACTGGCATAGGTTCAAAGAATTTCTATAAAAATTCGTAGTTGCATTTACACCCTTCCCCCCGCCCCTACAGACATTATGTATGAAACCCCAATTCACAAATAAGCTCTTAATAGAAATTGCCTTCGTTATTACATTGAATTATTTTTGAGAGGATTCAAAACTTAAACATGTGAAATACAAATGTTAAAATTTTCCTGCAAGTTATAATGGCACGATCAATGATTAAAAAAAAAAAGATGGACACCCTCACCAGAATTACTAAACAGATATCCATTAACAAAAATAGCACTACGTAATATATATATATATATATAAACATCATTAAAACTTTCAGGCATTAGTTTGTAGGTATCTTTTAGCAAATATGTTTAATCATCACTTGATTAAATACATTACACGTTACTATCATTGCATTAAAAGCATTTCATTTCATTTATTATTAACTCCTACTCTGTTTGGGGTGGATCTGATGCCTATAATAGAACGTTTCACTGTAATAAACAGTGGGCGCACCACACCCTCTTGCTTCTGTTAAATCATGGTTGACAGGGTAACGTACCAAAATAAGAGGTGTATATAACAAGATAAATAAAAGCAATGGAAAAGCTGTTTTCCTTCAACAAAATGATCTTATTGTAATGAAAAGGTGTATTTGTTGTTTTCATATAACGTGCAACATTAACACACTCATTTAACTGAGGACTAATATTTATCGCAAAAAAAAATTTCTGGAATCATATTCTCTTTTTCCGAAGCAATTTTTCTTGAGTTTGAAAACAAAACAAAACAAAAAACAAGAGGAAATCCTCAATTAGTTTTGGCAGGATTAAACTAAATTAATCTACAGAACTGGACGTTTGTTTCCCTGTTCATTAGCTACATTTTTTTTTGTGGGCCAGCAATACCAAGCGTGGGGCGCGCGTATACCCGATTCGATTTTATTACTCATCAGGATCTCTACCAGCCTACCCTCAAATTGAAATTCTTTTAGCTAAGCTCAAAACTGTAATTAGATCTCAAATCAGTCAAGAAATGACGGAGCTATGAACTAAAAGTTTGTACTTAGATATAAAAAAAAAATAAACTCAGCCGTCCTATGAGCTACTCAGCCGCGGCTAAGAGGTATACAGAACCCCCCCCCCCTTCCATGTAGTTAAATTTCAACAAAACATAATAATTTGTCGGTAGAAAATGTATATTTGGATAGTAGCTGTGTTCACTTTGGAAAATCTATTTTCAACAACAAAGTTAAATAAAACAATAATCTGTTATGGTTCTGTTGTTAATATATTATTATAACCTGTGAAATTAATATAGACATTTCTCGAAATTTGTTTTTTTTTTCTTTTTTTTTTTAACTGAAAGAAACTTCAACGTAACGTGATTGGAGTGACCTAAATGTCTGGAACTTTCTTCAAAGTTGGGAAATAATTTAAGCCATATTTAAAAACCGAGTTATGTTAGAGTGAGTTAGTGAGTGCTAGTCAGTAAGTGAGTAATCAGTGCATGAATTAGTCAGTTGGTGTGATAGTGTCATGTAGTCAGACTGTTCAGGGCTATGAATATTGAGTTCGAGTTTCGACGAAGAAATAGATATAAAACTAGCAAGTAAGTGAAGTTTCTGTTAGGTGAAGTAATTTATTTGTGAAGTCAAGCCTATCGGTGAACATTGGTTGCGCTAACTGGAAGTTGAAGAAATAAAATATTTGTTATCTTTAAATAGCCAGGTTAAACAATTAAGATGTTTTATTGCCTCCTATAGTTTGTTTGTTTTTAATTTCACGCAAAGCTACTCGAGTGTTATCTGCGCTAGCGTCCCTAATTGAGAAGTTGTAGATTAGAGGTAAAACAGCCCAACACTTGGGCTACTATAATCGAATTGACCGTCCTAACGGTTGAAAGGGCGAGCATGTTCGGTGACGGTGATGATATTCGAACCCGCGACCTCCAGGTTGAGAGTCGAGCACCCTAACATCTGGCCATGCTAAGCCAAATAAGTTACCACATAATGTTACAAATAGTTATTCACTCGGTGAAAATGTGTTTAACTTTATAGTTACAGATGTTGGTCCATGGATCGCCGTTAGCTTTCTAGACACATTCTCGAAAATTTTTATGCACCAAATTGCTCGTGGATCTATATCCTCTCGTTGGTTATAAAAACCCTAATAACATACATATTACACAATCTGTTCCCTAGTAGATCAGAGATACGTTTATGGACTTCCCATGCTAAAATCCTGAGTTTGATTCCACGTGGTGGATAGAGCGCAGATAGCTTTGCAATAAGCCAAACAAACAGACAATATTGTTTGTTTGTTTTTTTTTTAATTTCGCGCAAAGCTACACGAAGGCTATCTGCGCTAGCCGTCCCTAATTTAGCAGTGTAAGACTAGAGGGAAGGCAGCTAATCATCACCACCCACCGCCAACTCTTGGGCTACTCTTTTACCAACGAATAGTGGGATTGACCGTCACATTATAACGCGAACACGGCTGAAAGGGCGAGCATGTTTGGTGTGACGGGATTCGAACCCGCGACCCTCAGTTTGCGAGTCGAGTGCCCTAACAGACAATACAAACTTTTTAAACAAAAGTACCATCAGCACTGAAATAGATCCTACCCTATGAAAGCACTTGGTATTCTACAAAATCATTTATCGATTTCACCCAACTGATTCGTCAGTTCTTTACACTGAGTGTAACAGTCAAATAGTGATCAGTATAAAATCATATCGGTAACATGAAGGTTAAAGATTTGATAGTTTTTTTTTTTTTTTTTTTTTTTTTTTTATTCTTTACACAGTCAAAACTGACAGTTATTTGATTAATTTGTAAAGACCACTCAGTAATAAGAAAGAAACTATTAGTTATTGTTATATAAAGCAGAATGTTTTAACAAATCAAACTACCGTATATGTAACAAGTGACAGCGTATACAGAAGAGAAGTACTTTTAAAGAAATTTCATTGAAATTAATTAAAACAATTAGCGTTTGCCAGACAAATACTATTAACACACCCTTGTAGTGATAAAGAAAAATTATTTATAACAGTATGATGCGACTTAATTCTTTTACCAATTATATACAAAATGCTCACTAGCAACGACTGAAAATCAAGAGCCAGGTTGTCCGCGACTCTAAAAAAAAATTAGAACCTGGTAACTGACAAAATGCCCAATAAAATACGATTTTCAGTAAACCTTTCCCCAACTAGAAGTCAGAGGAAAGTACGATCAGTTTTATAATTTATACATAAAAATCATTGCAATTTGTTCCAAGACAGAATTAATAGGTTCACTTTCTATTATTTTTAAAATGTAACTTGTTTACTTAATTCACAATTCGTAAAATGTGTTCTAAATAATACTGTTCGTTTTAGACGCCATCTTATTTACTATCGTACCAAAAGAGTATAATTCAACGTGATGAAGCAATGTTGACTCATTAACAATAGTAACAGTGTATATATACAGTAACGTTAAATGTGTTGGACAAGATGAAACAAAAAAGAATAGCACAGAAGAACCTCTTTTTTTTAACTATGCTTATCACCCATTTTACTTTTAAATCTAACCTAAAGTGAACGTGAAGTGAACTCAAAGGAAGCAAAGTTTTTACAAGCCTACAATCTGAGAACATTTGCACTAACTGGAACACTAACTACTCATTTTGCACATTGAGTAACTCTCTTGATTACTCAGATGATTCATTAATCCTTTCTTTCTTTTTTTTTGTATTTACGAATCATCCCCATACCAGTTTACACTCATGTACAGTCGAAACTTTTTCTTCTTTGAATTTTCTATACAATTCTCCGTCAGGCTATAGTGTTACGAAAGTGACGCCATCAGTTCTCAGCCAAAGATAGGGTATGATGGGGGTAAAACTTGCTTTTTTCAGTTTTTTTTACTAGTAGGTGTCATCCTTGTAATTTATCTTGATTTAACATCACATGGTTACATCTTCCTGCCATTTTACATTACGAAGGAATGGAATAGTCTTCGTTTTTTGTTTTACTTAATATTTCACACGTCTCAACGATTCAAAGTTCGATCCTTAATCAGAATAATGATCTATTAGTGTGTGTGTGTGTGTGTGTGTGTGTGTGTGTGTGTGTGTGTGTGTGTGTATGTATGTATTCCACTACGCTACTCTATTACTACTAACTAATTTAGTTTAGTTACGGTTTTTAAGGGGGGTTTTTTTAGGGGGGGTTTAAGGTTTTAAAT
>NW_013665859.1:73363-90645 GCF_000517525.1 Limulus polyphemus | reverse complement strand
TTTTTGTTTTTTACGTTTTTAACTTAATTTACTTACTACGTACTCTAACGACTTACTAAGTTACGTAGTCCTTAACTTACTAGAATAATAGTATTTATTAGTGTGTGTGTGTGTGTGTGTGTGTGTGTGTGTGTGTGTGTGTGTGTGTATGTATATTCATACGCACTCATTCTATACCAATATTTTAGCAAGTTTTTTTTTTGGGGGGGGGGGAGTTTTTAAAATAACTGAACTAAATATAACTAAACGGTATAACTCCAGAATGACTTAAAGACTGGTGATGAAATTTGACATAACTAGAAATACCATCGTTTTTTGTGGTTTTTTTTCTCGTGTTTATAGCGTAGTATTTTTGTAATTGAAAATGTGCTTACATTAGTACATGTCTACTGACTGCAGTTTGAAGACAGGACATAAACAGACATTAGGTGTTCAGTACACACAGCATTTCTTAGTGTTCTTGCGCGTTTCACGAGCTTGCTAACAGTTTCGCGATGCATCGAAGTGAGGAATGGTGGTGATCTTGCTTACAATAACATTTTATAATAATCAAATTATCGTATTCAACGCCCGTGGTTTGGCATTCGAAGTGGTACTCCTACATTGCACAAATCACACTGCGTCCAGTTGCCTAAAAACAGACCAGCAAGCCAAAGGTTGTACACTTGCTAAGTGAAACATTTTTGTTCACATGATTGCAACTCTGCACCTACTCAATCGCACTGACAAAATTTTACATGTCGACAGGTCAGCAATTGTGTAGCATCTAGACTATAAAAATGTAATATGACCCATTAATTGTACAATGGGTTGTCTGCGCTCTATCCGTCCTAGAGATCGAATCCAGATTTATAGCGTTATAAGCCATGAAGCTTGCCGTTGAACTACTGGGAACATATTACTTTGAATATTAGCTAAGTCCCTCAAAGACTAATTCGTCGCTTTCGACTTATATGAATAATTCTAATTAAACTTTATATTCATATAACTAATTTTTCTCCGGATTACCTAAAGCACTCCCAATTCATTAAAATATTGCCTATAAGAAATTTTTCGTTAACCAAAACCATTGAAAAACTAAACCTGTTGACCAAACTTGTAGCAAGAAATATTGTTTTTGAAATAACTTGAAAATGGTACGCTTCCGCCGTATAAATGGATACATATTTTGCCAGTTGGCAAGACTGGTTTTGTTTGTATTTGGACCTCAATAACGGGAAAGCTTTTTTAATTCAAAACTTAGCGCTGGACTCATTTCATTTAAATCTTTCCATCTGAATATTTCAACATACATCTAATTTCCCATTAGATGATAAACTAGTTAAAGTATAACGGACAAGTATTTCATGACGTTTCTAATTTTTAAACACTTTTTTTTTCTTGTTACACGTGCATTCCCTCTGGAGTTTCGTGTCACACTGGACAAATATTGTGATGGTGTAAATCTGTCACACACACACACACACACACACACACATATATATATAGGTATATTCAGAAAATGGAAAATTCGTTATCATCGTTACGTGACCGGAAGAGGACGTCAATAGTTCAGTGAACTCGTCGGCGTGGCTGTGTTACATTGAATGAAGATCGATTTTCATCTCATTCGGTGTTCCCTCTTCTTTTCTGACAATTTAAAGTCAGAGGTTCATATTTACTCCGCGATACTTTTTTTTGTCATTTCTCTCGTTAATTTGCAATTACCATTCTTACCCAAACGGGAAATCAGGGTAACTGAGTGTGCTTCTAATCGCCGCCCCCCTCAGCTTTTACCATCGTTGATTTATTAACTTTACTCACTACCCTGCTAAAGTAAATACAAGTGACTCTGTACAACTCTATCAGGTACCAAAGTATATTATACAGCCATGTGAAAAAAATACTTTAGGTCATATAGAGCCATCGATATAGATTTAATCAGAGTATTTTGAAAGTAAAAATTAGGTTTACTGTTAGATATTGAAAATGATGAGAAAAGAACTCTCTACAGAGCTGAGAGAGAAGAATGTTCAGAAGCACAATTCCGGAGAAGGCTATAAATCCATTTCAAAGGTTCTTAGTTTGCCATTAAGTACTGTAAAATCGGTTGTGAAAAAATGGAAAGTGTGTCTCACTTCCTCAACCTTGTAAAGATTAGGTCGCCATAAGAAAGTCTGCGCTCGAACAAGCATAAAAATCGTCAGAGAAGCGGCTGTCAAGGCAACAGTGAAACTGAAGGAGCTGCAGACTTCAATAGCAGTAACTGGAGTTACAGTACACACCTTGACAATATCATTTACTTTACACTAAAAAAGCTTGTATGGTAGGGTGGCAAGAAAGAAACCACTACTGACGAAGATGCATCTTAGATCGCGGATTGACTATGCCCGTAAACATTTCAATAACTTTACAACCATGTGGCAGAAAGTTCTATGGTCAGATGAGACCAAATCAAAACTTTTTGGGATAAATGACAAATGGTATGTATGGCGGAAACCCAACACTGCTCATGACCCGGCAAATACAGTCCCAACTGTCAAGCATGGTGATGAGTCCATAATTCTGTGGGGATGTTTTTCTGCAGCTGGCATTGGAGAACTTGTACAGAATCAAGAGATCATGGACAGTGCAAAACATACACAGATGTTGGAGGTAAATCCGAGGAAGTCAGATGAAAAACTAAAACACTGTCGAAGGTTTACATTTCAACAGGACAATGATCCCAAACACAGATCAAAGGCAATCCAAAAATGGTTTCGGAGAAAAAAATTAAAGTCCTTGATTGGCCAAGACAAAGCCCAAACCTAAATCCACTCGAAAATCTGTGGAAAGACTTGAAAATTGCTGTGCATCGAATACATCCTTCCAACTTACAATAACTGGAGGATATCTGTAAGCAGGAGTGTGCAAAAATATCTCCAGCATACTGTGCAAAGTTTGTGAAGGATTATCCAAAACGACTTTCAGAAAATAACTACAAATGATTACCAGCACAGTGAAGACTTTTGCAAGGCTCTGTATTTTGTCTAAAGTTTCATTGTGCTTCAAGTAGGTTTCTACCTCAGGCTTTTGCCAGCAAAGTTGAATATCTACATCACGTGTATAAATATATAAATAACAAAACACTAGCTGTTAGTTTGTTGTTAAGAGCAAAGCTATACGAGTCTTGGACATTTCGTTAAGGACAGCTTGTGACATAGACTTTTATTTTTTTCGACAAACATTTAGTTGAGGCATCGAAGTAACCGTCACATTATTATGAAAGGTTTCGTCACAAGTTTTTTGTGATTGGTGAATTTTGTTACTTGGTGTTCACGTACGTACCTTAGTATACATGTGAAACCTGACTGAACAAGTTGTGCAAAAATTACACGTATATAATGTTTGCAAATGTTCAAGTTGTTTTGATTTCAAGTCAAAGTATGTTAAATCACAAATATTTTTATAGACCTAAATCGTTCTCACCGAAGTTTATATTTTTAAGTAACACTGTTCATGAGACCCCTACCCCTGTAACACATCATAATACAGGTTTAGACACCCTCTCACCCCTACAGCGTTCTGTAATTTTCGAATGGTTCCAAAATGATTGTACAATTTACGATCTATTATCATCTTTTGATTATTGCCACCAATCAATTTTATATATCAAAAAAACAACTATCTGTCACAAAATCAATTTTCGCAACAAAAATGATGTAACGGGATGTAACCCATCACAAGTTGTCCTAGTAACAATGTGGCAGTAAAGAAATGTCCAGTAACTAAGTGTTAGTAACAAAATGTCCGGATCCCAAGCTATACAATAGGCTATCTGTGCTCTGCCTACCGCGGGTATCGAAACCCGATTCTTAAGCGTTATAAAACTTCAAACTTACCGCTGAGTCATAGGGTCTAGCTATTAATGAGCTATCAATTACTTTTACATGCAATTTATAATTACGTTAATTTATTTTCTGCTGACGCTAATATAAGACTAGCTAATGCACTCACGCTTCACACTTACTTATAGTTAGAGAAGAGCCTCGTGTTTAGCATGATAGACACTGTAAATCAAAGGGCCCAAGGTTCGCGTCCCGTTGCCGTGTAACTGCCATATGCAATTTTACATGGCAATGAATGAGTTAACAGTAATAATCAAATCCCACCATTCGATTAGAGTAACCAAAGAGTTGACGGTGGCTACTGTTGACTGGTTGCCATCCCTCTAGTCTATCATTTCAAAATTAAGGATGGTTAACGAATATAACCATTTTTTAGCTATGCACAAATATACGAAATAACTAACCAACTCAGTTACTAAATTCTATAAAATTTTAATTTAACGTTAGTAACATGAAACAATAATGCCACGTGACACCTTAATGACAAGCATGGCCTAGGCTATCACTAGTCGTGTTTATTCAACTCTTAAATCTTTCATAATGCTTACTTAGGACTCTCAAGATGCACGTTTAACTAAATTGATTAATGTGTAAATTTAACAAACAAACAAACAAAATTGGAGCAAAATGCTGTGTTTTCTGAACTCTCCTTGTAATACTATCAAAAAGCACATGGATTTGTTTTGAATTCATTCTTTGTTGTGAATGTATGCTGATTTTTCACACAACACCTGATCAAAAACACTTTTAAGTCAATCTTGTTTCAAGTTACCTTAGTTTCGTCGTCAAAGTTAAATGATAACTTACCACCCGCTGAGGACATTGCTACGCAATACCTTGTTTAAGGTTAAAGTATTGTCCTTCCCTTATTGTACAGGTAATATCTAGGGATTATGATCACACCAATGTGGAATGAGAATGACCAATCACACGGTATCAAAGTCGCGCTAGGTAGATGCGAGGTTTCGTTTTTAATATAAATGTGTCAGTGAAGTGTAGCTCATAATTCACGACTGTTCATGCACCGAGACTTATACTGTTCTTTTATCAGTTTGGGCTGCACTTCCGCTGAGATACGCGTAACCACTGGTTCCGAGACATCGTCTGAGCTGTCTTAGCACCACTTCCTTTATAGATGTGGTAAACAGGAAAATGTTATTGTTGGTTATTTCATTACGTCTTTACAAACAGAGAATGAAATGTTTCATTTTACGTCATTATAAACTATAATAGACTAACTGCACTTTGTCCATCGGGGGAATCGAACCTCGGTTTTTAGCATTATAACTTCGTAAGCATATCAATGACCCAGCGGGGACCTTTGTCTCAATTTTTTTTCTTTTTTAGTTTTGCTGACCACTCGTGCTGAGCCAGATGCTGGTATTATAGCAGATTAGCGTAACGTAATGACCCATCATCCCTAACAGATGTTTTACGCGGAGTAAGCAGCGGAAGGAAAATCAATTCTTTTTAAGATTTTCGCGTAAAACTGTACAACAAAACCCACCCCACCTCTAGTGATATTTTTGTTTGATATGATACTGAGATTGAACCGTCACTCTTACAGCGCATCCACTGCCCCAAACGGGTCGCACATCATGAACCCTCGGATTCACAGGCGGACACCAGCCACGCGATGTCTGTCTCGAAGATAATACAAAAGTTTCATATGGTATACGTTTCATATAAACAAGTAAAGAAACACAGACACATTTAATCTACCACCAGAGCTTTTGTATATTCTGTTTAAAAAATACAAAGCATTTTTCTTTTAACGTGAAGAAATACAGATTATTATGCAGACAAATAATCAAATCACGGTCGCAAGCCTCACTGACTCGTTTCACCCAGGAAGCAATATTAAACTAATTACATACAACAAGGTTGGATAAATTGTGACCTTTGGTATAAATCAACAAAATCACTTTTTATAACAAATACAAGAAAAGGGAATTGATGCTTAAATATATGAATTAGATAAAACAAACTACGTAGCATAACATGTCTAAAGGATGAAAACGAAATGGTTGATTTTCTTATATAAAAACAAAAACGATTACATTTTCCTTGGGAGGGGTTGTGATCAAGCAGTTAGCGTGCTGAAGTTTGGTTACGAGAGTCCGTGCGTGGTTTGTGCTTATTACCGAACTTTGTACTTTGGGACCTTAGCTAGATATAGACAATGTTGCCTTGCTACGCGACCTAGGGTGTTTTTCATTAATATGTTTCGCATACATGTTACGTATTTGTACATTTTACCAAATGACAAAGTTACAGGTTGCATGGTTCTTCCGCTACCTTTACATTTATATTGAAGCTTATATTACGCTAGCCCTATATAACAGTTACATGGGTAACAGGAAAAATGTTTCTTCCCCTATCCTCCCCAATGAAATAATTATTTTGAGCTCACGGTTCATAGAGGCTCCACTATATCGATCAACATCCTTCACTATCATCAATAATTCTATAGCTATCCCAGTGGTGGTCCGTACCAAAAACAAACCTCGTTAGGACACCCGCTCGTATGGTCCCGTTAACTGAGTGAGGCTATGAACAGTTTCAAAGATGGCGCCCCTGTGATTCCGGGTGAAGCCGAGACAAAATCTGATGCAAGATTTGGGTTAAGCGACCCTGAAAACTTACTCCTACACTCCATCGGGCCTGGGTGCGTTTTAGCCCTCCCACCCCATGGTGGGGGGCTATGATATATAAAGAAGGACCACCTCACGTCACATGAAGTCCGCCTTCCAAGTTCGGTCCTGCTTTCTCCAAAACTATGGGAGGAGTTCGCAAGAGAACAAACAAACATGAATTAATATATAATTGAATAAACAGTATTTTTTAGTAACATTTTCCTAGATTTATTAAATGTATATAAATATTATTGAGATAAGAAAGAAAGTAAAAGTCCAATTACATCAATTCATGGTTTTGTTGGATTTCGCACAAAGTATCCAAGGGCTGTACGACAGTCGTCCCTAATTTTGAAGTGATAGACTAGAGGGAACGCATCTAAGTAAAACATACTCATCATCAACTTTTGGGTTACACTCGTTAGACCGAATAGTTGGACTTGAGTGTCACTCTGAAGTTAATGTGTACTGAATATTGGAGCAAAGAACACATCCAGAATATTTTACACTATGTAATTGAGATATGACAGACACCCAAAGGTTAAAATGCAAGATAAAAAAAAATACAATAATCATATTTGGGCAATGCAGAATTAGGATATACAAGATGTTTATGGTTGATTAATTATGTTAAAATAAATTATGAAGATTATTATTTACACAAAGGGAAAATAATCATACCAAACCGCCCTGTATGAATATCGCCAGCTCAGCACACTAGCTTCTTATTAAAAAAAGCAAATTGCATGCATATCAACATGATGCGAATGAAAAATGCTAATTCTCAAAATAACATTTATTTCAGAAACAAAAAAAAAGGAGTTAAATAATGATTAATTGTAATGATCCTAACTTAACCAAACAGCACCAAAATATTTAATTCCAAATTTCTGTTCAGTGCAGATGTTGATCCAGTATTTTTAAAATTCTTTTTCATGATAGCTCATTTAAACTGTTGATCTAGTTTCCTGTTTGGTGTTCCAACGAATTTCTATATCCTACTGTCAGGACTGCTCGTTAATGGCAGATGTTTTACGTGAATGAGTTATAAAAGTCTCGTTAACATCCATGTACTTTAGAGGCTTTCCTTATTCGTCAGTATACTTCATATCCGGAGCACATTGAAATTGGTAAATTGTGTTTTAAGCTTTCGGTGACGTATTTTTCTTTTACCTTGATAACCATAATATGCTTTGGTTGTTTTGGAATTTTCGCGCAAGGCTTCACAGACTATCACTAATTACGAACCGATAAGAGTAGAGAGATGGTAGACTGTCAGCAGAAACCACCGCTACTTTTTAGTGCACTTATGGATCAAATTGAGGAGCACGTTTTTCCGACAACGAGACGTGAACAGTAAACTACTCGGATTCACATTACAGGAACACTAATCTTTAAGTGTATTTTCCGAACCTGGGTTAATAATCTCGCAGAAAAATATTAATAAGAGATAACACTGAGTAGGCTGGTTGAAATACATTTTCAAACAGATGGGGTCGCACAGATTCAGGATGTTTGAAATAGGGTCGGCACTGGAAACGGTTTGAGAACCGCTGTATTAGGCCATACAAGGTCCAATGTACTTTGAAGTATGTTGCCTAATTTAAAAGCAGCACTAATGATGTTCATCGAGAAGTACCCCCCCCCCCTAAATTGGGTACAAAAGGGATGTATAAGTAAATAAGTTATTTTTGTTGTTGTTGCTCCTGTCCAAAATCCTGAAATATTTCCTTTTATTACAATGTTAATAATGTCGTGAACTATGTTTAAATATTTTAATTAAGACGTTGTACTGTTTGCTAAAGGGAGTTTTGGCATGACATAGTGATAATGTGTGACACCAAGAAATGTTCCGAGTTTCTGCGACGTCTGGAATATTCTAGAGACTTAGAGGAAAGTGTAATAATTTAAAAAAACCAAGAGAGTTAGTTAGTGAGCCTGTTACAGTGATATAAAGCGTGTGCTAATCAGCCAGTTTTGTGTTTGTGCAGCAGTTACGAGAGCAAATTAAAAAAATATATGTAAAAGTGTTTAGTTTTATTTGTAAGTTAAGCGTATATCTCGGTGAACTTTTAAGTCGTTTAGTTGAAGAAACAAGTCGCTTTCGTTAAGTGGACTGGGCTTTATTAATCAAAATAACCCGCATTCAATAGTTCTATTGAACATGGCTAGCGACACGCAGTTAGAGCCTTAGTAATCTGATTAACTCTTCTTTCATATATTGCTGGTAATAGATACTTCTCGTTATCCGCTAAATAGCGTACAGGTTTTGATGATACAAGATGAATCTGGTGATCGTTTTTTTCTTCTCTCTCTCTCTCTCTATTTGTTGCATTTCAGGGTACTCTCAAAACTATTTCTTTATTTACTCAAATGCATATCAAGAAAGGAGATGTTGATTTTTGTTTCACAGTGAGCTAGCTATAAGGCCAAATCTTAGTTCAACATGCCTCCAAGTGACCAGAGAGGGCACCCAATCAGGAGCACCCACTGCAACTAGGGCTTTGTTTGGCTTTTAACTAAATAACGGGATTAACTATCAGTTTTATACCACGCCCACACCCGAAAGTACTGAATACGATTAGCAGTGTCACGTCTCGAATATAGGACTATTCGATCTGTAAACCGACACGCTAACCAGTCGAAACGCCAAGCCCTTATGTCGTCAAAATAAAACCATACTTCAGGGCATTCAACAGACGTTGAAAGAGTTTGTTGTTCAAAGTTTCATATTCGTAATTGACACAATCGACGACAGAGACATATCTCTATCCCTTATATGCCCAATCGTCAGAAGACATTGAGAAAATTTATTTTAAAATACATACCTTTATTTTCAAATCAGGCAAAACATTTATAAATATATATATACACATACAATAGAAATAATTATTAGCATAAAAACTGCAACGAGGAACTATTGGCTAAACAATAACAAAAAAAGCCTCTTATTGTAAGGGTATATGAACATCAACGATGTATCCTTAATTTTTCACTGTTGTTATTTGACTGTAGAAATGAAATACCTTTACTGAAACATTATACAAACCTTGAAGACAACAACAACAGAAATGTCTCGCCAGTTTCAAAAATCATCATAATATATAATAATAATAATGACTCAATGTATAATATGAACAAGAACTGGGAAGTTAAATCTATTATGTTTGATACGATTTGTAACACTGAATTTAAACAAGATTTTTTGTTTTGGTTTCATTATCTTAGAAGTGAATTAAAGGTTGGCGTTTTATCATTAACAGCTATCTTAATGTGCATTGAGATAGGATTTACTTTTACAATTTGTGATTAAGAGAGTTTAGATAACTTAGGAAATTTATCTACGATGGCTTGATCCTATCATTTTATCTTGGATTTTGAAACAAGTTCATTTAAATTATTCTGCAACTTTACTAAATCATTCCGATATCCAAATATTTTCCTTTTATCACACACACTGAAAATGTTTAATGGATTACATAAACTTGTGTACCTAATTTTCATTTTTATATTAACTCTGTGGGTGTCCTATGTATCTTAAGTGTATTTTGTTAATAAGGTGCTTTGTTAGCTTCTGCGATTTTATATTTGGATACGTCGCTGTTTTCAGTATTGGAGCCAAAATTTTGTTTTAATAAACAGAGTTGAATAAGCTATCCTCTTTATTGTCTGGGAAAGCTTTTCATAATTCATTGATGATCATAAGTAAATACACTTAAAAGACAAAGAAATGCTTAAGACAGGGCTCTACAAACTAACACCTAAGTGGCACTTATAACATGGATTAGACAGTTTTGTTGTATAAACAGGAAATAAGACATTAGCACTATATATATATCAGAACATCCAACTGGATAAAATAATCCAATATAGATGAACTACTTAACCAGACTATAAAGACTTGAGTATACTTCACAATTAAATAAAAGAAAAAAACATCCACATGTTACTAAGTTAGATGTTGCACATTATGAACCCCATCCTTAATCGAAAACAATGAAACTATCTTTTAACACTTTTACATTGAGATATCTGTGAATGGTAACACGTTTCTTGACAAAAATAACATTACGGTCAAAATATACATATACAAAATATGTTCTTGTGCCCATTTGAACAGTTCGATTGCACATAAATCCTTGGATATTGCATTCGACAGCTTGACCAATGTGTGTTTGCATGGAACAGCATGAATACTCGTTTCGATATCCAGCTGCTTGAGGTATGCAACAGTTGAACGGGAGGTACGAGTGGAAGTCTTATCTTGGTAAACTCATGAACTGTTGGCCCCGTTTCCGTTCAAAGCCGGTGTAAAGACTTCAAGCTACCCCCCCCCTTTCAAGTTACCTCCCGGTAATCTGAAATCGATTTCATATTACCCCCGGGAATAGCCTGAACCTGATTTCATATTACCCCTGCACTGTTCAGATTACCCCCTCGCTGATTTAGGTAAAATGATAAATTCTTATGCTTACAACTCATGATACGTTTATTGAATAAACATGTGAAACATACAAGATTGAAAGCTAGTCTCAATATCTGAAAAAATAAAAAAAATGGCACAAAAATAATTTTAAAACCACTCATACACTATTTCAAAGTGCATGATATATTGCATACAAACACAAGATATACAAAGATTCAATCTAATTGGAGAAATCCAGAAGAAAACATTACAATAATTACAAAAGTGAATATCCATTAGGGATACAGAATTACAACTAAATTTTGAATTAAAAAATACAGTCCACTATTTAACTCAACAAAAGTAACAATAACAAAAACTTATCAAATTGCAGGCAAAATAAGTTTCCAAATAAACATAAATAAATGTTTTGAGGGGGTAATTTGAAATCGATTTCATCCTACCTCCCGGTAATCTGAACGCGATTTTAAGTTATCATGGGGTAAGGTGAAGCAGGGGTAATCTGAAATTGCTACACCGGCATTTCTGTAGCGTACAAATGGTTCAGAACATTGGCCTGATAATGAGTAGAGTTCATTTTGACCTTAGTATCTACTCTCATTACCCCTAACTTGCTCCTAGTGCAATATCCAGCGATGATCATGACTGCATACGAAAAATGTTCGCGACATACCGTGTACGAATTTAGGATTTTTCTCTTCACCCACATTGACTGGTAGAAAAATGGCACGACTCCTCTTTATTAAAGTAAAAATACAGTTCGTCAAGATTCACCACGCCCTGCCAATTTCCCCTGGATAACTACTATTCACTTTTCTACAGTGTCTCTTCCTTTCCTGAATGTCATGGAAACAATTTGTGTACACGCAACGACTTATCCAAATTCTCCAGATGGAGATCCTTCTTATATATGTTACATACTGTTCCCTAGGATATCAGATTGGCTTTTTCATCTGACACCTTTGGGTTCGTGGATGCTCACATGTTGAACTATATTTACCACAGATGAGACAAGACTTGTTAGAAGTTTATTTCTTTGTTTTCAAATATCATTAAGTAAGAGTATCCCCGTCTTACAAATTATAAATCCTTATTCTGAACAAACTATGATCTGTATGTATGAATACTTACCATTAGAAAGGATTGTAGCATATCCTTCCCAAAAGTGATCAATTTTCGGTGGCATCATACTATCTACGTCAAAATGTAGTTCTGATATATTTCGTTTCACCATGGCGACTTTATATCGAACTTGGTTGTCATATAACTTTATTTTCATATTCAAAATAATGTTAATATAATGCACTCAACCGTCTGAGTAAATATGAAATTATTTTTCACGTTGAGTACGCTTAATGATTATTACTGATAGACATGGAAACTATATTTACCCGAGTATTACGTTTCTAAATTAAATGTTTCACTAGGCATGTTTGTTGTTTATTACCATTTGCGATAAAAGTAGCAATGGACAAGCCGAAAAAATAAACTATGGCATGATACAGAACTACAAGCGTCTATAGAAAACTGCTTAGGACAAGTTAAAATACATCAAGGTAAGTAAACCAATTTTCTTTATCACTTATCAATATACATTATTTGACTTTATAAAAGTTTGTAGATCTATTAAGTTCATAGCCATGTATGTATTATTTGATCTATAATAAAAGCACACAACACACAAATTAGCAGGGCCAGCCACAGAGGTGTAGGACGCAAATTAAAAGTGGTAATAAACAGGACCTTATTGTTTTACTTTCATGGTAGTTTATTATGATTCCCTGTCCCAACCAACTAAATTTGCTTCCAGTGCCTCTGATGAAATGGAAAAAATTCAGAGTCCGTTATTAATCCTCATTAACTCGTTACTGACGAATTCTAAATTTTATTACAGCCCTACCAAAAGGATTCACTAACTGTATATTCGAAGGATATCAAGTTATGGAGTGTTCATGTGATTCTTTCCAAACTCTAACTTCATCGTGAAGAAAAAGTTGAAACGCAGAAGCTGCACAACGATCTTTAATAACACAACTGAATAACAGTCACAATACACTACAACAACACAAGTGAAAGTATCTGTAGTGAGTATGTTGGGCTTGCAGGAGAGGGAACGGAAACCTTAGTAAGCTGTCTCTAACAAGTCCAGAGTGTCCCCCCCCCACCTCGTGTAAGTTAAATTAAAACAAAGTTACAAAATAGAAAATAAACCCAAAGTTAAAAGGAATGAATAAAAACAAAGATACACAAATATACAAAAATAACTAAGAGTTAAATCAAAAACTCGGATAAATCTATATATATTAGCAAATATCCGTAAGTCTGCTAATAGAGTTCAAGTTATGGAGAGAAAACTAAAACCACACTTCGGTCACGTGACTTTTCGTCCACTTATGCTCGAATGCAACAGGCAGGGAAGCCCTGGGCCATTACATAATTCAACATAAAAACAAAAAGCAGTTAATTACCAATTAGTAAATAAGGTCCTGACCAGATATAGAATCAGGGAAAATTAGAAGTGTTTACTTGAGCTACTTTGTGTTCAAACCGAACCGAAATACAGAAATTTCGAAAAATGTACATATTAATTAAGTGTGTTACGACAGTGGAAGTCACGTGATGAGTTTCTCGAATGATCGGGGAAGTCCGAGTGTGTTCGAGATGCCCTCTTCGTTAGTATATAAGCGGGAAAATAAATGAAAAGAGAACAGTAGTTACTTTGAGTTCCGTGTAAGTTATGATTGTTAGTTTCGAACTAGTGAGCCTTAAAGTGTGTTTTGCACTCATCGAGAGGGAAGTTATCGAGATTGTGAATCGCTGTGATTTATAGCGTGTATTATAAAAGTTGTTAAATTTAAAGTGACGAGAAACTTACTGATTGTGGAACTACTGTGTAATAAAAGTTTGTATCGAGGAAGAATAAACTGGTTTAATCAAGAAAGGACTTGTATCGCTGAAGATCCTCGGAATTAATTTCTACCAGAGACAAACAAATAAGCAGATACGTAACAAGTGAATACAAACACGGGGTACCATCCCGTACCACATGCATACGTTTGTTTATTTTACTGTAACATCGATTTTTATTTTTTCTTAGATAGTAAATAAGGAAAATCCTTAACATTACTGGCCATTCACGAACTAATTATGCGCACAAATATATCAATTACATTATATGCACATTTATGTGATGCAATGAGTACATGAAACTTCAATTACTCAAGTAATGTCCTTCGCGGAAATGTAAGAGCTGCGAGTCAGACATATCCTGCCAGTTAAAGAACCTATGTTAACCCCTATTACCAAGCCATGTGCACATACATCTGACTACTACGACACAGAGCCGACTTTAAACATTGCCACATTGTTCATTCAAGCCTTAGGTTGTGTTTTAACGCTTGCACAACACGTCTTGTATGGTATCGATAAATATAGTGTATACTATTATTTCATAAATCTTGCAAGTTTGTTTTTATATTTAGATTATACATTATTCTTTAAAGTAATTTATCATTTAAGACGATACAACACCTCAACTAACTATTACAATTTGGTGTAAAAAACATTTATACATACTTAGTAATATATATTCCTTCTCTAGATAAAGATAAAACAGAAGATGATGGATAAGGAAATTATAACTGATATTAGATTGAAGTGTGCCTTTTACGTTAAATATTTCTACTCTTATAACTATTAGTTAAAGTTTCGTTTAAGTTCACAATAATTTATTCTTTCCCCTAGATCTGTTATTTGTATCACCGAGTTAAAATTAGTCATTATATTTAAATCCAACGTAAATAACCATAATAATATTTGTACAAAACAGTGTAAAGTTGATATGTCTGTTATTTGAAAATATTTGTGAAATCACTTATGGTTAACTCGGATATTTACCAAAATAATTCACACACACACGTATTATCGTTTTTCCACTTAAGTGTTCGTTATATTATTACCTGTATTTTATAATTAATTTGTTTGGGATGCGAAATATTTAAAACATAACTAATAAAAATTAAACAGGTACTTAAAATCATCACAATCCAATAAATCGTCTTACAATAAAATTAACGCAGCAACTACTGTGTAAAGCTGTGTTATACGAACGTCGAAGCTGTGATGTAAAACTTGGGTAATTAACAAAATAAAACCAGCAGTAAAACAGTATAAATAGAGGAATAAATATTTGAAAGCACTTGAAATTTTGAAGCAAGTTATTGTAAAATTACCTTTCAAAACAAAATAGAAAAGGAGTGAGGTAAATACAAGTTCAGTGGAAACTTTTTTGTGGGATATATATTTGTACATTTTAGATCAACGTTTCAGCGTTTTTTTTTAGGCGCATTTCATTGTAATTAATATGTAACAAAAGAGCGCTTGATAAAACGTACCATTGACAATAAAAACGTTTATAGCAAGTGTCTATCTTACTTGCCAAGCTTATTGGCCTAGAATGGCCAGGTGGTTAGGTCGCTCGACTCTCAATCTGCAAATTGCGAGATACAAACCCGTCCCCGAACACGCTCGCCCTTTCAGTCATATAATAGTTATAATGTGACGCCCAATTCCACAATTCGTTAGTAAAGAGTAGCTCAAAAGTTGGTGGTGGGTAGTGTTGACTAGCTGCCTTCTCTCTTTCTGGTCTTTTCACCTGAAAATTAGGGACGGCTAGCAGAGATAGCTTTCGAGTAGCTTTGGACGAAAGCAAAAAAAAAAAATATTGTATAATTTTCATTTAGTCATTCGCAAACGGTTCATAGTTTTGGCGACACACATAAATCAGGTCACGCTTGTCTACATTTCTTCCAGTTAAACTAATATATAGGCGATGTTGATAAGGGCCACTTTTCTTCGTTTGTCCTACTTAGTTCATACTAAGAATATTATCCTTCAAATTCCACGTGTGTGTGTGTGTGTGTGTGTGTGTGTGTGTGTGTGTACGGGAAAAATACACGGTCGTATATCTCTCATTTCATATATGTTCCTTATATGTTTCCACATTTCTTGATCAATAAGCACCAACTTAGCACATTTATACAGTATGACGTGACGAATATCATGAGGGGGGTTGTTCCTCCCATCTAATTTAATATTTATAGAATTCTTGAAAACAAAGTCTTTATTTTCAGTATTGGTACTTTTATTGCACTTTTAATGTTTATAATGTTAGGAAAAAAATAGAATCATAATTACCTATCCTTTGTTATAAACGAGTTTTTATTTCACTAATTAGTACATTCTTTCACCAAAGTCAACGTAAGTAAACCGAAAGATTATTACCGCATGCGTATTAAATATCGTACAACATTTATAAATTCTTGCGAATGTTTAAGTACAATCTCTTTATTAGCTTTTCATTTTTTTAAGTTACTTCTGGAATGCTCACCCTGTTTCGAGATTAGGATGTACATGTAGGGTGTTCCTAATATTAGAACTTATCGCAGTCAATAGCGCGAAGATTATGACTGATTACAATTTATAACAGTTACCTCTTATCTGCATGTACAGGACGTTCAATAAATTCAACTGTAAATCTACATATACATTTCATTAATTATCATTAATGATGAACAACAAAACTATATTTTTCAGGCATAATTGTTTTTCTTACGCATATTGTCAATGAGAAGTTAATTTATTGTTAAACAAACCTGAATACGAGAAGAACTCGAAACAAAACTCATTGTAACCTCCATAATAAGAATTTAATCGGAAGTAGAAACCAATTATTACTATCTAGCATGTTTGTAGTAGTGATATTTAGTCTTTGCTTCACCTCTCCCCCCCCTTTTCATTTCTGTTATTTGTTTGGGATCAAAATTTAGCCTGAATGATACTACCATACTAAATAGCCAGGTCAGTGACCCCTCGGATTCAGGTGTAGTCACATAATTTTGAGGTACTAACGAGAAGCAGGTCAGCCGGCAAGAGTACTTTCAACCCGCAGACCAACATGTTACAGCCACGACCCTTTAGCTACTCGGTGGGGGGGGGGGGGGGTCCTTTTCCGTGTGGAAATAACTGAAAATTAAATATAGGAAAATGAAATAATTCATATATTTCAATCTTGTACTTACAATTGTGGCAAATTCTAATTAAAATTTTAATTAAATCTTGATACTTGTACAGCAACACCTTGAAACAGAGAAGAATTTTGTTACGACAGCAAAAGTCATGGGACGCTAGTAACACGTCATGAGCTTCTAGAAAATTCATGTCCGTTCGTGAATGCTTGAGTGTTTACTGGGTGTGCGGTATTCTTGTATATAAGACCGCCAAGAAGTGACGGCAACAATTGATTTGAATGGCAGACAGAGATAGAGACGGACAATTGAGTCAAGCGCGTGAATC
>NW_013665859.1:71437-72396 GCF_000517525.1 Limulus polyphemus | reverse complement strand
AAGAGAGTAAAAGCTGGCATAGGATTTGGAAAGTATGGCACACAAGGCCTACCCAACTGCACCACCCGATCTCCTCAAGTTGTTGCTGAAGGATCAGTTTGTAGATGCCTTGGACAGTCCACAACTGAAGATACAAGTAAAGCAATCACACCCCTCTACTATGCAGGTTGCAATGGCCAGAGCTCTTGAATTTGAATCCTACGTTAATTCCAGCACAGAGGTACCAAGGTTGGCACAGTCATCAGGATTCAAGGCCAGAAAAGGTCAGCTTTCAGAGAGGTTTGAGGGACTTTGCTGGCACTGTAACAAACCTGGGCACAAGAGAGCTCAATGCTGGCAACTTCAACACAGGGATGATGCCACAGCAGGAAAGGCTGCTACCCAGAAAGGTTGTTGGAACTGCGGAGAGCAAGGACATATGAGGAGCCAGTGTAAAAAGAATACCACCAATAAGTCAGCCTTAAGGAAACCTGTAGTGGTTCGTGTTGATGGACGCCTACCAACCCCAATTGTGAAAGTCCCAACAGCTAAGTGTATAATGCCAAGCACACATAGTGTCTACGTGACAGGAAAGCTGGGTGGCCAAAGGTGCAACTTTGTCATAGATTCTCCATCTCAGCAAACCCTCGTGAGTATCAAGATGTTAGATCACAAAGAAGTACTAGAAGCCACGCAGAAGCTCTGTGGTGTGACAGGACATTCCGCAAGGTTGTGGGGACTGGTGTGGGTAATTATTGAGCTCATGGGCATAAAGGACAGACACAAAGTATAGTTGGCTTACATTGAAGACTAATGCATATTAGGGTTGGACTACTTACTATCGAGGCAGTTTGTAATTAATTTTGATAAAATGGCGTTTGGGAACAACAAAGGCCAAATTCCGGTAAGCGTTAAAAGAGAGGTTGAACTAACCAGGTTTCATCAAGCTGAAGTCAAAGTGACTGAAAGAGTTGATGATG
>NW_013665859.1:70056-71203 GCF_000517525.1 Limulus polyphemus | reverse complement strand
GTATACTTGGCTGACATTTAACACTCATGCATACTAGGATTGGACTACTTACTACAGAGGAAGTGTGTGGTTAATTTTGATAAAATGACGTTTGGGAACAATAAATGCCAAATACTGGTAACTGTTAAAAGAGAGGTTGAACTAACCAGGTGTCATCAAGCTGAAGTCAAAGTGACTGAAAGAGTTGATGATGGTGAAGTGGAACCAAATATAGATATCAAAGCAGAACAGGAGAAAGATCAAGATTTGAAGCCAATAATTGATTTTCTAAAAGCAAGTGTTTTGCACCCTGCTTGGGAGAAGGTGTCTAGTCTGAGCCCTGTGACAAAGAACTATTGGGCACCAGTTGAAGCTTGAAGACGGTTTCTTCTCCAGAGATGGGAAACTGCAGATGGGAAAGTGACGACCTGGCAAATGGTTATACCGAGAAAGTTACGGGAAGTTGTGCTGCGTCAATCCCATGATAGTTTAACAGGAGGACATGTCGGAGTTAAGAAAACATTGAGTCACCTACGACAGAGATTTTACTGGATAGGTACGAGATAAGATGTGGAAGAATGTTGCAGAACATGCAGTACATGTTGTGCTAAAAGGGGACACAAGCATAAGGGACATTCTCCAATGAAGTTATATCAAGTTGGCACACCAATTGAAAGTGTAGCCATTGATATTGCTGGTCCTCTGCCCCAAACTCGTGCTGGAAACAAGTATATTTGTGTGGTGATGGACTATTTCACCAAGTGGCCTGAGGCATATGCAATACTAAATCAGGAAGCTACAACTGTAGCTTCGGCTATTAGTGATTTCTTCTTCAGATTTGGTATGCCATATGAACTGCATTCAGATCAAGGCCATAACTTCGAATCAGCTGTGTTCCAAGTATGCTGCAAGTTGTTTGGCATTCGAAAGACCAGGACAACGCCACTGCATCCACAGTCTGATGGAATGGTAGAAAAGTACAACTGGACACTAGGACAGGAATTGGCAAAGTTTTGTAATAGCCGCCAAGATGACTGGGATGTCTTATTGCCTCCACTGCTGATGGCCTATAGGACAGCAGAGCATGAAACCACTGGATACACTCCAGCAAAGTTTATGTTTGGTTGGGAACTTTGGTTGCCAGTGGATCGGATAACAGGATGCCAAT
>NW_013665859.1:60179-69348 GCF_000517525.1 Limulus polyphemus | reverse complement strand
ATTTGAAGCCAATGATTGATTTTCTAAAGGCAAGTGTTTGCGGCCTGCTTGTGAGAAGGTGTCTAGTCTAAGCCCTGTGACAAAGCACTATTGGGCACAATGGGACCAGTTAAAGCTTGAAGATGGAATTCTTGTCCTGAGATGGGAAACTACAGATGGGAAAGTGACGAATTGGCAAACGGTTATACCGAGAAAGTTACGGGAAGTTGTGTTGCGTCAGTCCCATGATACTGTATGGTGTGCAAACTGATCCTGACAAGGTGAAAGCAGGGGGTGATTGGCATTCTTGGAACACAGCTGATTCAAAGTTACGGCCTTGATCAAAATGCAGTTCATATGGCATACCAAATCTGAAGAAGATATCACTAATAGCCGAAGCTACAGTTGTAGCTTCCTGATTTGGTATCGCATATGCCTCCGGCCACTTGGTGAAATAATCCATCACCACACAAATATACTTGTTTTCAGCACGAGTTTGGGGCAGAGGACCAGCAATGTTGACGGATATTCTTTCCATTGGTGCACCAACTTGATATAACTTCATTGGAGCACGTCCCCTATGCTTGGGTCCCCTTTTAGCACAACATGTACTGCATGTTCTGCACCATTCTTCCACATCTTGTCTCATACCTATCCAGTAAAATCTGTGTCGTAGGTGACTCAATGTTTTCTTAACTTCGAGATGTCCTCCTGTTAAAGTATCATGGGATTGACGCAGCACAACTTCCAGTAACTTTCTCGGTATAACCGTTTGACAGATAGTCACTTTCCCATCTGCAGTTTCCCATCTCTGGAGAAGAATACCATCTTCAAGCTTCAACTGGTCACATTGTGCCCAATAGTTCTTTGTCACAGGGCTTAGACTAGACACCTCCCAAGCAGGACGAAAAACACTTGCTTTTAAAAAATCAATTATTGGCTTCAAATCTTGGTCTTTCACCTATTCTGCTTTGATTTCTATATTTGGTTCCACTTCACCATCATCAACTCTTTCAGTCACCTTGACTTCAGCTTGATGGCACCGGATTAGTTCAACATATCTTTTGCAGCAATGTATGCAGTCATTTTTGCAGTGTCTTCGGCTCAGTCCATCGGCATTACCATGGGATTTTCCTTCTCTATATTCAATATTATAATTATACTGGTCTATTTTTGCTATCTAACGTGCCAGTTGTCCCTCTGGGTTCTTTGATGATCTTAACCAGCGCAATGAAGCATGGTCTGTCCTGATGGTAAACCTTGCACAACAGAGGTAAGGATAAAAATATGTCAGACTCTTTAATATAGCAGGAAGTTCCCTTCGTGTTACACAGTAGTTTCTCTCTGGTCTACTCAAAACCCTACTGAAGTAGGCCACTACATGTTCGTTTTCGCCCACTTTCTGAGATAACACTCCTCCAATTCCGACATTACTAGCATCATAGTCCAGTATGTACGGTAGTGAGGGATCTCGAAGCCTTAAAAGTGGAGTGGAGGCCAATTTTTCTTTCAATGTCTTGAAAGAATGCTGGCAAGAAACTTTCCATTCAAACTTCTGGTTTTTTTTAGTCAAATCATGTAGTGCAGCAGCTATAGTTGCAAAGTACTTCACAAACTTCCGGTAATAGGTACAGAGTCCCAAGAAACTTCTTAACTCTCACACATTGTCTGGTGTTTTCCCATCAGACTGTGGGTGAAGTGGCGTTGTCCTGGTCTTTCGGATGCCAAACAACTTGCAGATGGTAGAAAAGTACAACTGGACACTGGGACAGGAATTGGCAAAGTTTTGTAATAGCCGCCAAGATGACTGGGATGTCTTACTCCCTCCACTGTTGATGGCCTATAGGACAGCACAGCACGAAGCCACTGGATACACTCCAGCGAAGTTAATGTTTGGTCGGGAACTTCGGTTGCCAGTGGATCTGTTAATAGGAGCCCATCTTATGAAGAGTTGCCTTAAAATGTGTCAGAGTTTGTGAAAGTGTTATCGGAAAGGATGGATGATATTCACCATCAAGTGCGTTTAAACTTTAAAACGTCTGCTGATTCGATGAAGTTATTTTATGATAAGAGATCTACTGAAGTTAGTTTTGTACCAGGAGACAAGGTGTGGTTGTATAATCCCAGGAAGACCAAAGGGAAGTCTCCTAAGTTGTCATCTCCATGGGAAGGCCCATATGACATAGTGGATCGTCTCTCAGACGTGACTTTCCGGATAAAATGTGGGCGGCGAGGTAAGCGAAAGGTGGTGCATGCCAACAGGCTTTGGCATTATCACGGTCCAGGACATTTCAGTTGATGAAGCAGATGAATCCCACATGAAGCAGAAGCCAACAAGACGGAGACCAGTACGGAAGAAGATACGTCCCGTAAAATTAAGAGACTTTGTTAAATTTTAATGTTGCGTTTGTAAATTCTGTACATTTAATTAAGTTCTTGTTAATTGTTTATTGGTTTAATGTAAGTGGCTATTGTTCGGGACGAACAATACTAAGGAAGGGGCAGTGTTACGACAACGGGGGTCACGTGACGCTAGTAAACGTCATGAGCTTCTATAAAATTCATGTCCATTCGTGAATGCTCGAGTGTTTACTAGATGTACGGTATTCTTGTATATAAAACCGCCAAGAAGTGACGGCAACAATGGATTTGAATTGCAGACAGAGATAGAGACGGACAATTGAGTCAAGGGCGTGAATCGTTCGTTGTGAATTATGGCGTTTGTTTAAGTTATAGCGTGACTGTGGAAATTAAGTGTATTGCAAAGTTGTATTGCGAAAGAATAAACTAATTTTATTTAAGAAAGGACTTGTATCGCTAAAGTTTCTTCGGAAAGAATTTTTACGGAAAAGTAACAAACGAACAGAGACGTAACAATTTTTACTTTCCGAAACTGTAAAAAGGTCTTAACCATCAATAAATCCAAGTTCAGCGTTGCTCATATGCACTATACGGATGTTTTTATAGTTTAATTTATAGTGGATAACGAGGAAGCTTAGATAGAATGCATTTAAAATGTTTTCTGGCGTTCATATGGTATAAGTTAATGCAAAATATAAAAAAAAACATGAGAAAAGACACACACGTACACACACAGTGAGAGAGATTGATATAACAATAACCAGTGTTACAAAACATTAGTGAAGAAATATATACAAAATACCAATATAAATAACGCCAATACAGAGTTGAATAATCTACGTACTTGTGTGTGTGTAAATCTAACTTCTGGGGATACATTTTGAACACCAAAAGTTAAACATTATAGTTTAAATTACAACAAAAATGTTATTCCAAGTTATTATCACACGTAAATATTTGAAAACTGTGATCTGAAGAAACGAACAATTAAGACTGACAGAATTTTCGCAACAACGACTACCTTAACGGTTATACTAAAATCCATTCTTAACTTCCAGTTAATAGACAAGTAGGAAGGTGATCAGTCAATAGTACTTACTATTCACGAAATCTTGGGCTACTTTTGTCTGACCGAATAGTAGAAAATGAACGTTATTTTAACTTTTAAGCACTCTCGGCCCGAAAGTGCAATGTGCCTTTTTTTGCGTCAACATTATGCGAACCATAGAATCCGGCACGATAACTACATTACCCACACCCCGGCAGGCATAACAAATAAAGAAGTTAAGCTGTTATAAAGGAAATCCAACTTAATTTGTTTCAATTAGTACGTAAGTCGTGACAGCTCAAGTTCAAACTCAAAGCGAACGTTACGTTAAAACACAGAATATCACACTTACCTAGTATTAGGCGAAGTGTGTAGGCATTTCAGGATCAATGTAAGACGAACACATTTTACTTTCCTTGCGATAAACAATTACCTACATTTCGTGCTTCTACGCCTGACCCTACAATTTTACTACGGTCTTCCTCTTATAGCCACGAGGATGCGTTGAACAGAGTACCCCTAGTGGTGTAAGCTGTTGGTCATTCCCGCCTTGTTCACTCACTCAGTTATTTCCGCTAGAGGTCACTGCCTTCCACAGTCACAACCAAAGAGGTTGCGATAAGTAATGCTAAAAACTTATCAGTAAAAGTAAACAAGAATGCATAAGAATATATATAAAACTCCCTTATTTCAACCTCTTGGGTCAAAATAAAACAGAATAGTTTAACGGCTTGATCGACGAGAATAAACCAAGTACACAGATTGTTGGGGAGCGGGTAGGATGGGCAATCGTCACCAAAGAAAATTAAAAGAACTTTATATCAAAGTACAAGTTTTACACGTCTATTGTGTGTGCTGGAAAGCTTCAGTATAACTCACAGCTAGGCCACATATGATTGTATTTTCACTTTAAAAAAATACAGGAGTTTACGATAGGTCTAAGTTGTAAAAAATTACCTCCCCCAACTTAAATTTTAAATGCCACTGTTGGTATTCGCTATACACATGAGCATGTTTAAACGATCTGATTTAGCACATTAACTCAGCGTAAATATCTAGGTTGAGCATATTCACTTGCAACAGTGAACGTTTAAAATAACACCAAATAGCCATTGATAGATTCAAAATTCGTACTGTATCCGAAGCGCTATTTGGATAAGTGAAATTATGCTCTGATTTTTTCTATGGATAAATCAGAAGTTATACAATATTCTAAATTCACTCATGGAAATAAGCTCTCAAATGAAAAAAAAATATAAGTATTATTTAACTTATAATTGATTGGATATTTTTTATCGGAGTAAATTGTATTTTATTTAATTTGAAAAATGATCAATCCTATCAAGAATTTACTATAGATGATTAATTAGATGAATTCAAAAATTACAAAGTACATTAGATGACTTAACTACATGACTCAATCAAGTGTCGATCAAAGGTTATACATAAATATATACTCATGTGAAAATATTATAGTATATATATATATAGAGAGAGAGAAGGTTAAAAAAGTTTAGTTTATCCCTCTTTATGACTTCTGCAGAACTACACTGGCTGTCCTTACAAAGTAGGACACTATATTGAGGAGTGCCGGAAGCAAGTTTACTTTAGTGTGGCAGGGAATTATAATAAAAATGTCACCAAAGACAAACATAAATCAGTGTTATTGCCAATTTTCTACGCATGCGCACTGGTGTTTAAGTATTTCGAGTGATGTACTTTATAATAACTTAATTCTACTCATACAACTCAAAGTCATCAAGACTTGCATTCTTTTATTTTTAAAGTTGAATACCATTGCTTATTTTTCTGGATAGAAATAAAAGAAAATGTTCAATTTTCACAAGTATTCAATTTCTAAAATAAATGTTTCACTACGTATGCTTGCTATCTTTTACTACTTGGGATACAAACGCTTTTCCTAATAGCCAGGCTTCCATAAAGTTGACTCTTTGAAAGTTGAAGTGATCCTTGCTCATACCCATTGTTTTACAGAATAACCATAACATCACTAGATCTGTGCATTTATGGAACTTAAGCATTCACCTGACATATCTAAGGATCAGTTTACTTTGCATATCTAAATTACTATATAGTTGACAACCAGTTCAAAGACCGTTTATCTCAATTGCTAACAAGAAATAATGACTTAAGCGGCACCAATATTGCAAAACGTAAATATTGAATGATCAGGAATATTTGAACGAGTCACGTTCTATCCTATGCTAACCACAAAAAAAAAAGAAAAAAAAAATGCAGTGGAAAAATGAAATGAGGCACTTGACCCTGTTTGTATTGTTTCAAAAGTATAAACCAATAGATATTGTGTAATGATGTGGAGAACGTTCTCTTGGAAGAATGTACCTGAACATTATTGCTGACAATACCCTCTCGCATGGGTTCTTCCAAAATGATAATACAACAATTCAACGCACTCATATTATCAAAAATAGTTTCAAAATGGCAAGACAGTGACATAATTCTTTTTGTTTGAACTTCTTTAGGACGAATTATGACTTTGTATCAGTCATTGTAATCCTTTGCGAACAAATTGTATCTTCCATATTTATTAAAGAATCGACTGAAAAATAAAAACAAAAAGAATAAAAAAAAGCAGGTGTCTTTGAAGTTTATATCATACCGAATACAGGATATTATCTCGGAAATGGGTGGTGTAGACCAGTACTAGCTGAGGATCCTAATAAAATGCGTAATCAGTGTAAATGTCATACTCAATGTTTTTAAGTTCAGCAGCTTAGTTTAATACACAAACACTCGAGAAGAGTCATACAAGCTATTAAAACTGGAGTCATGTAAGGACGGTTAAAAATGAATTAAGGATCTAAAACCGATTGATTACTTGAGACATCAAGACATTTTGATCTAATAATTTTAGATTGGTTATGATTTGTATGACTATTAATCTGGGACTTCAGTAAAAGTCACGCTGGGATTAAGTTTCATTTCAATTTTAGTTTCTCGAAAATCACAGTTTTATGTGAGTGTGTGTGTGTGTGAACTTTTTTTCAGTTTATTTAATTATTTAACTCCTCGAGCAGGTGATATGATACACATAAGTTAATTTGTTATACTGTCAAAACATTGTTCTTATTTAAAGTTTTGTCTTTGTAAAGTTTATCGAGATGCAAAATTTCAAAGATATTTGGCAAACCAATCAAGGTACTGTTACGTCTCCGTTTGTTAATTGATTTTCCGTAAATTCGTTCCGACGAAACTTTAGCGACACAAGTCCTCTCTTAAATAAAACTGGTTTATTCTTTCCGAATACAACTTTACGATACACTCAACTTCAACAGTCGTGCTATAACAAACTATAATTCACGTCTCACGAGCTCGACTTCAACAATACGTCTCTCTTGTAAGGGGAAAATATAAATCATCAAAACGTTGTGAAGTGATTATTTGATAAGTTTTAAACTGAGTGATCTGTATTAGTGTTTCTCATCCGAAAACAAACAAATGCTGAAAGAATATTCATATATAAATCGTAATGGTTTTTCGTTGTGCTTGCATGTTTAATAATCAATGACAGTTTAGGGAGGCAGCGAGCCGATCTTTGATATAGAAAAGGTTGAGAAACGCTGCTCTACACAACTCCTAGAATAGAGACAAGAGAATAAGTTATTTAAAGCCTTATCTAGTACTATTGCGTCAGCGAGGTCACGTGACTAGTGTCACGCCACGTTTCTAGAACTATCATGTTCCTTCGAGAGTGCTCTAGCATTTGCTAGATTGGGGGTGGCCTGGTATATATAAGCTGGTCACGGCGTGACGTGACAATGTGTGTAGGTAATGAGTAATTGAACTGCAGTCATTCAATATGTTTCATCTACCTTCCTTACGAAAATTCACATTAGCAATTTATACTAAGCCCGATTCACTTAAAGTTGAGGGGGATGTTGAGGCGCAAAAACTTCACTCATTACAACGAAATCAGAGGATGTATGTTTGTTAAGAATATTCGCACAAAGCTACAAAAGGGCTATCACTCGCTAGCCGTCCATATTTTTGAACTGACAGACTAGGGAGAAGGCAGCTAGTCAATAGCACTCACCGCCAACTTTTAGGACACTCTAGTTGAACAGAGAGGTGTGACCCGCCACTCGTATAAAGTACCCACAGTGCCTCAAAGTTCGAAACACGATTTTTGCTGTAATAAGACGCGAACCATTGACCTTCTGATTCACAGGGTAACAAGCTTACTGTTAGCCCACGCCCAATACTCCTTCAAAGAAGTAATAATAAAAGTTGGAGCTTGACTCTAGATTAACTTAATAACTGCATACTAAATTCAATATGCTTATGTACAATTAAGTACGCGAAACTCTTTTAGTCAAAAGCATAAAGCTCCTTTGTGGCTCAAATAAAATAGTTTAATATCATTGATTAGATAATTTTGTTGGAGTTTTTTTTTTCAGAAGTGTAATTGGAGATTAGAGATTATATTTTTGTATTTATTCATTTTCCTAGCGTGGCTATTCTGTAGTATTTCAAGCAAGCTGTTTTTGAAAGGATGGTATAACGAAGAATGACAGTTCTTATGCATCTTTAACTTGATGCACAAGCGTTATTTTCTTTTTTCTGTCAAGTAGCCCCCCCCCCCCAGTGGCACAGCGGTATGTCTGCGGATTTACAACGCTAAAAAAAAACCGGGTTTCGATACCCGTGGTGGGCAGAGCACAGACAGCCCATTGTGTAGCTTTGTGTATAACTTAAAACAAACAAACAATCTTTCAAGTATCCATCAGTAAGCTATTTTTGAAATGTTATTTTATAACTAAGTAAGAAAGTTCTTTCTAATATTAACTTAGTGCACAAGCTTGTGTTAAGTTTTAAATTTTCTTTTTACTTTTTAGACTAACTTGGATTTAACAACATAGATATAAATAACATTAGACTGGCCAGTCGAGGGGCATGTGTGCATGCGGCCGCCATTGCTTTGTGTTGAATTTCGAAATGGCAGCCGATGTAAAATGGCTGCGAGTGACAGTCGTCCATTTAAGTCACGACCCGAAAGAACGAAGGGAACACTGTGTTATGTCATTAACTGTTACACATACCGTAACTAAGAGTCGAAGGTGGAGGGTGTAATATTCCACAAGTAAGTAAAACCATTTTTTTTCTTCTAAAATATATAAAGTTACAGTGGGCGATGTCGCCTTGGTCATAGTAGCGACATCGAACTGGCGTGGATGTTTACATCTAGTTTCAAAGAATATAAGTAAATCTTTTTTGGAAGGTATTTCACCTACTCAAGTCGGCATGACAGTTTGACAGCTTTTGATTTGGAATGCTGACAATATTAAGTATTCACATAAGTTGACATAATCATCTACGACATTCTAATGTTACCTGCTGGCCAATCAGGCTATAAAGAGACACCGCCAAAACATACATACTGTCTACAGATGCAAGTTCTGTGTACATTCACTTTTGATGTTATCACTGAGTGTCAAGATAGAAGTTTATTAAACATATCACTTCGCTTAATTTGGGTTAAGTTGTATAATTCAAAACAAGACTAGTCTGATCAGCGAGCCCCCCAGTGGCACAGCTGTATGTCTGCGGACTTACAACGCTAGAAACCGGGTTTCGATACCCTTGGTGGGCAGAGCACAGATAGCCCTTGTGTAGCTTTGTGCATAATTAAAAACAAACAAACAGATCAGGGACGTTATGGCTTATCCGAGAAAATATTTTGTTTGTTTTTGAATTTCGCGCTAGCCGTCCCTAATTTAGCAGTGTAAGACTAGAGGGAAG
>NW_013665859.1:54294-59353 GCF_000517525.1 Limulus polyphemus | reverse complement strand
TCATCACTACCCACCGCCAACTCTTGGGCGACTCTTTTACCAACGAATAGTGGAATTGACCAGAACATTATAATGTCCCGACGGCTGAAAGAGCAAGCATGTTTGGTGGAACGGGGATTCGAACCCGCGACCCTCAGATTGCGGGTCAAGCGCCCTAACTAACTGGCCATGCCGGGCACTAATAATACTATCAATAGACTCATTCTCAGAATTACATGAGAGATTAAATTTTTTCAGGTGGCCCCTTCCAGTCCTAAATCCTTGAGCTGTTAGTGTCATTATGATAAGTATTAAAATAATTCGTATGAAGTACAAGTGGCCCAAAATATTTTGTGTTGCTTGAACAAAAAAACAACAACAACACAATAATGTAACTGTGATATATATATATATAGAAGAGTGCTTGTAAGAGAGTGAGCCTAGTTTTATTACAGTATATATGTATGTGCCTTTCTATTTCATTACATTTAATTATAATGTATGTGTGAAATATCAGTTAAATGCATTAGATGTAAAAATGTTTTGCCGATTGTGTATTTGCATATTCACGTTAAAACAAAGCACTGCAGAAATGATTCTCACATGAAATAACAGAATTTGACTGGCATATAATTATTAATTGTACATTTAATGGTGAAAATCATTGTTTATGCTGTAGATAAATATATTCTTGCAGTGTTCTTGAAACTAATACACTGTAGTGTATTGTACTCGGTTGGAAAAGTCAGACCGATGTCCTTGGAATTTCTCTACTTAACCATGTTTGCAAGATTTGTGAAATTACTCTGTGGCATATATTACCCACGTAGCCGTTTTCTGAAAGAATAAATAAATAAAGATATTGGGGGAAAATTGGATTTATATTTTAATCTTTTGATTTACTATTATAATGTTGGTAGACTAAATTTGTTGCAAAATTGTAAATTTACACAAGTTGAAAAAGGACATTATAAACTGTATTGAAGTGTCCACGATGGGAAAATGTACTGGTCATGAAAATTTAGGTAAGCACATGGTAGAATAAGAGGCACAGGTACTTACAGCAAATACTGGACATATATAATTGTATGCAGATTAAACAACACCAGACTGATGAAAAGTGATACGCCTTATTTTCTTTTTAATTATTCAAGTATATACCATAAAGTTGATCTATTTAAAAGTTACAACTTTATTTGCACTTGAAAGATTATATAATTTGTAATTTCATAATTTGTCATATTTTTCTGAAGTCAACATCAGTTAAATGTATCAGATCAAATGTAAACACTATTTTCATGCTTTAATCTGCACATGTCTTGTACTACACCGGTAATATATGATTTTCATGTAAAATATAATGTTTTGCATAATTAAGTATCCTGACTTTGTTATATCGACATTCAACTATGGGGAATGATATTTGATCTCAATGGCAAGGTGATCTTGAGAGCCACTGTTCTATTTAAGAGAATTATTTTGTTCTGATTACAGAATTGTAATATTAGTGAAATATCTTAAACTGTGTTTCACCAAGATGATCAATTTACATGTCATAAGAAACTGGTTAAGCTGCAATCAAAATTGGAGGGTTGTAGCAAAGTTTTCCCTTCACTTCAAGCCTTTAATTATAAGACCTTGCAGACACCATTTGGAGAGAAGGGGTTCCAATCCAAAAAGATTTGGTAGTAGGTGAAGAGAGGGGAGGAGAACATGGCCATTCGGTCATAACTCGGTAAAAAGAGGAAAAGAGAGTCTTTAAAAGAGTAACATTGCTAAATTTATTGTCTTTAGATCTAGCACTGTATATGTAATGCATCTTTGAAGAAATAGGTGTAATGATTTGTGTTTCTTCTTTTGGACTTCATGTTATATATATATATATATATATTCAAGCATTTGTATATTTTTCTGTGACACGTAATAAACACCAAGGAAAAAATGAACAGATTTAACCTTAAGATTTTCCTCTGGGCTAAAATCCAATGCATTCTTCATACCACAAGTCAGATATGTGTATTTTGTGAGCACTTCTGCACCAATTTCTAAGTTAAAATCAGGTTTAGGTCATCTTGGCTTGACAAATTTAATAAAATCAAATAACAAAATTATCCAAACGTCTAGTTTAGATGGAAAACGGACATAAGTTGTGAAGTGCGATCGCCTTGCCATTGGCAATTCGACTGGCGAGTTTTGAAAATTCAACACGTAGCAATGGCGGCCGTTTGCGCTTGCCAAAAAATCACGTGACTTCCAGTCTAGTGCTATTTTTTCTATGTTTAACAGAGTTTTTGTTAGGCCTAATCTATGCTCGTTTGCTGTATTTTTTTGTCTGTTTGTTTTCTCGTTTTCATAAGTGAATTCTTGACAGAAAAATATAGTAGATGTTTAGAGAGAAACATAATTGTTTAAGAAACCCGTGTGCTTTGTGGTTGTGATGAGCTCACTTGATGAAAAAAGTTTACTCTCTAGCACAACTTAAAATAAACAAAGGGATATTAAATGACACCAATAAGCAATTAATGTTATATTTTCAACCTATATCATGGTTAACGAGCAACACATTTGAGCAAATGTGTTTAAAATGTATTGTTAGAATGTCAAATGTTATGTAGTATGCACGACATAAAAATTACGCTGTAGATTCATGAATGTATTACAGTTTCGCTTTCCAATAAGTTTAATTTGATTTATTTGTTGGTTGTTAAGCGCAAAGCTAGACAATGTACTATCTGTGCTTTTCTCACCGCGGGTACAGAAACACGATTTTTTAAGCTTAAAGCCCTCAGTCTTGGCGTTGCGCCACCAGGGAGCATTTGTTTAAAACCAGCAATGTCTTTTAATAGGTATGATAGTCTTAATAACAATAATAAATATACGTATGTATGTATGTATTTACGTCCCTGCCATCTAGTGTGAAATATTCTAATTGCTTTTTTATTTTAAATTGTGCGCGTTTTGTCATATATATATATTTTTCTGTGATATCAGGTGCTTTCCAAAATATGTTCAACTTATGCGAATGAATTGATGTCGAAAAGTATATAAAATTATGACTACTGACTGAGGCTATGTGAGAGTTTGTATTTTTTCAATATGATACCATAGATTTTCACTTTCGAGGTTCAAAATTTATTCATAAAAGTATAGCGGTTTTACTTGGACTGATGCATCAGAATTGTAAAAATAATACCTAATTCGCACATTCAACGTTTACCTGTTGATCCAAATACTTTATTTTTTTCCTCCCTAACAAAATTATTCTATACACAACGTTTTTCAACAAGACCACTCAGGTTATGACAAATCTATTCGGGAGCACAAATTTTAAGGCTTAAATTTGTGAAAAGTTTTGAATTTGGACAAACTTTCCCAAGTAATATTCCCAGCTCATTAAACATATATTACACAAGCTGTCACAACTGCTCTTATAAGATCTTGATATATGTAAAATATAGTTAAGGCTCACTACAACAAAAATTTAACTAAGAGAACACGTGAAAGTGTCGAAACTTGTTGTTCCGCAATAATAGATCTTAACTTTGTTTTTGATCATTTAATACAGTACCTACCTCTTCATATATGATTTGTAAATACGTATAGACAACTGTAAGGATAGTTATGGGGTTTTCGAGTCATTTGAACTTATCATATAGTAACTTAGATTCATTTAGGTGTGTGAATAATATTATAACATCGCACCTAACTTATTATTCGATATTACACAGCGGATCAATTGTTCAATGATTTAAATGTATTGTTGCTTCAGCGAGGTCACGTGACTAGTATCACGCCACGTCCTTCTCGAACCTTCGTGAACTGTCGGGAGACTACTAGATTGGGGGTAGTCTGGTATATATATAAGACGGTCACAACGTGACGGAACAATGTGTGTAATTGAACTGAGTATTGTTGAGCACGTGAGACATTCATTTAGAATTATAGCGTTTGTTATAGAGCGACTGTTGAAATTAAGTGTATCGTAAAGTTGTATTCAGAAAGAATAAACCAGTTTATTTAAGAAAAGACTTGTGTCGCTAAAGTTTCGTCGGAACAAATTTGTGTCAGAGAGTGAGACGAAAAAATGGAAACGAGAAGCAGCAAATCAAACTACAGCCTAGCAGATTTGATGGCAGCAATACAAGAACAGCAAAAGAAACGAGAAGAACAAGAAGAGAAACAAGAAGAGAAATTACAACAGTTCTTGGAGGAAAAAGAAAAGAAACAAGAAGAGAAATTACAGCAGTCCTTGGAGGAAAAAGAAAAGAAACAAGAAGAGAAATTACAGCAGTTGTTAGAGGAAAAAGAAAAGAAACAAGAAGAACGAGAGAATAAACAAGAAAAGAAACAAGAAGAACGAGAAAAGAGACAAGAAGAGAGATTACAGCAGTTGCAAGAAAACCTGCAACAGTGGCAGCTCGAACAGCAAAATAAACAAGAAGAGGGATTACAGCAGTGGCAAGAAAACTTGCAACAGTGGCAGCTCGAACAGCAAAATAAACAAGAGATTAAAACAGCTATTGGAGGAGAAAGAAAATAAACAAGAAGAGAGATTACAACAGCTATTGGAGGAGAAAGAAAATAAACAAGAAGAGAGATTACAACAGCTATTGGATGAGATAGAAAATAAACAAGAAGAGAGACTACAAAAGTGGCAAGAAGTACAAATGGAAAACATTAGTAAATTCAAAAGCGAATTAGATACATTAAAGGATGATTTATTGTCTTTTACACAAGGAGGATACATTAGCCATCGAATTAACCAGCCCCAGATAATGGCAAGCCCTTTCCAGACCCTGCAGCTAAACCCTAATGCATACATCTTCAGCCCTGTTAGAAGTCACATCCCAGACATGAATGTCAGTAATAGGAGTGATCCAGTGCGAAGAAAGTCACAGGAATTCGATGGGAAGGCACCGTGGGACGCATATAGAGCACAGTTTGAGCTACTGGCAGAGATTAACGGATGGACAGAGGAGCAGAAAGCAGCATATCTGGCAACGAGCTTGAAGGGACAACCACTAAAAATACTTGGACAGTTGTCAGCAGACGACAGGCACAACTATAGAGCACTGGTAGC
>NW_013665859.1:52896-53654 GCF_000517525.1 Limulus polyphemus | reverse complement strand
CTGTAACAAACCTGGGTACAAGAGAGCTCAATGCTGGCAACTTCAAAAAAGGGGAGATGATACAGCAGGAAAGGCTGCTACCCAGAAAAGCTGTTGAAACTGTGGGGAGCAAGGACATCTGAGGAGCCAGTGTAAGAAAAATACCACCAATAAGTCAGCTTTGGGAAACCAATAGTGGTTGGTGCTGAGAGACGCCCACAAACCTCCATTGTGAAAGTCCCAACAGCTAAGTGTAAAATGGCGAGCACACATAGTATCTACGTGACAGGGAAGCTGGATGGCTAAAGGTTCAACTTTGTCATAGATTCTGCATCTCAGCAAACCCTTGTGAGCATCAAGGTATTAGATCACGAAGGAGTACCAGAAGCTGTACAGAAGCTCTGTGGTGTGATAGGACATTATGCAAGGTTGTGGGGACCAGTGTGGGTAACTATCGAGCTCATGGGTATGAAGAACAGACAGAAAGTATATTTGACTGACATTGAAGACCAATGCATATTAGGATTGGACTATCTACTACCGAGGAAGTGTGTAGTTAACTTCGAGAAAATGACGATTGGAAACAACAAAGGCCAGATTCCAGTAAGTGTTGCTACATCCGTTGATCTGCATGTCACAGCACTTAAATCAACTAGAATACCCTCTATGTCAGAGAAGATAATTTGGGGTAGGGTAAAAGAACATCCCCATGGAAACCCAATGCTTATTGAAGTAGTGGAAGACCCATCCAGGCCAGCGAATTTGAAGATTGGAAGGTC
>NW_013665859.1:46025-52221 GCF_000517525.1 Limulus polyphemus | reverse complement strand
ACAACTCAAAGTCTACTATAAAAACCAAGTTTGAAAAAATTATGAAATCGAAATAGTTTTCTTCTATGGAAGACTAGAAGTCGCTATTTTTTTGGCATGGGCTGAATAAATATAAAACTATGATTTGATTAGAATATCTTCTAAATTACTGTAACAAGGAGAAATAAAAATAATTTAGATGCTAATCATATTATTGTTAATACCTCTGTAATTACAAATACCTTATGATTTTCCAATAACATAGAAGAAGAATTTTACGTATACAGTAATTTTTTCTTTTTGAAAATTGGGGGAGGGAGTCAAGTGAGTCCCTTGTTCCTTCCTGCGTAGTGGCTTACGTCAGTAGTGGTTTACGTTAATCACTAATATAATTATAGTTTGGATCTTTTATGAGTGATGTTAAGACTATTACTATAGCTTTGCACAACAATATTCACCGTTATTATTTATAGCAATAACTGATTATTTCTTAAATCGATCAAGACTAATATTTGATAATGTATATATGGCACTGCCTACTGGTAATTCTAACGGAGTAACTTCAATTCTGAATGAGTCATATAGTGGTATATCTTTTTTACTCTGATTTACTATATCTATGGTGGTTAAAATCATTTCATGTGTGAAAAGATCCTAATTTTGTAGGCATGTGCTTATCGATTTATCCATACGGTTTGAATAAACATATACTCTTACTTTACCTCTACTGTCTAAATGATTGGTGGTATCATCCAGTATGTTTTAAATGTTCTTATTAAGTGTGTCCATAATATTTGTGAGTCAATGTGTTTTAGGATTAAAAGATATACTGTATGTAGTAGATGCTGTGTTATACTTTTTAACCCTCTTTCTCGCAGTCTCTCTAACTAAAAAAATCTCCATCTTCCATGTGAGGATGTTTAGCAGATACCTGTAAAAGTCAGAGAAAAATGTACTGCCTACAGACAGCCATTGAAATAATGGTTATTAAGTAGATATATATGTGAAATTCTGCCTTTGTAAAAACTCTTATAAAATAAAGTAAATTATTTTGCTGTATAAAGTCAAATTCGTAAAAGTGTTATTGCATAATAAACGTTTTATTGACGATGTAAAATGTCATATAAAGTCAAATTAGTAAATGTGTTATTGTATAATAAATGGTTTACTTATGATGTAAAATGCTGTATAAAGTCAAATTAGTTAAAGTATAAGTTTTAATTATTGTATGATATTTCCCTTTTTAGGTCGATCTAAACCTACAGTCATGTATTGTATGCATCAGATTGACTAAGATATAGTCCTTTTAGGACAAGAAATATAATTAACTGATAAATTAGTCCTGAACATTTTTAATCACTTGACTGAGTAAGTTTTAATTATTGTATTGTCATTGTAGGACTAATTAAATTATAACAAAATGTATTGTACTATTTAGGATGAATTAATTAACTAATGAATTCATCTTAAGCATACTTCTTTTATGACAACTTAATTATAAATTATTTAATTAATTATCGAATTAATGATTAATCATATTCATATTGAGACAGGTATTGTATGAGTCATGGCTGCCTAGAAACGCATTCTTTAGTTTGTGATACTATTACGTAACTATCCATTATGGCCGCCTATCATGGCGGCTTAGCAACACGTCCCTAAAGACACGTTATCTGGTGGCAACTTTTGGAATTATGACGTCTTCATCTTTGACGGTTTCCTCCTTCCCTTACTCCCTGAGGTAGCCAATCAGCGTGAGGCAGCATCCTTTGGGAGGTGAAGTGCAGCCCTAACTACTTAGGACGTTAATAAAACACCCAGAATTTGTTTCTGACCCTCAAATGTGGTAAATCGAATGACAGATTGGGCTTCTTATTTATTTTTACACCCATGCTTTGCCCACTGTGATGACTTACTTTTATTTGTCACACGTCATGTATAACTCATACAGTTTCGAGAGTTGGTTTTCCTTCACTTATGTTCTTTGAGAACGTCTTGTACGCTTTTGCCTACCTAAATCTGTATGAACTATATTGGCTTAGAGTTCCAAAAGTTCTTACTTTAGCTGCAATCAGACGCTGTGTTTTTGGGTTACTTCCGGTAACAAGCTGTTTATCATTTTCCTTCCTCAGGTATGCAATTGATAGGTGGACGCGAAGTAATCTGGTATCTTTTTTGTTTTTCTCTACAGATATCACATCACACTTTCCCTTTACTCATACGGTTGAACAATACATGCATGCTTTTGTTATCACTGAATAACAGAAATTTGCACTGGAAAGTCTTATATTGTAATATTTTTAGAAGGGGCCAGCTTTAAGTGTAGTATACATTTGAAAATTACTAAGCATCAACTGGAATGCAATAAGAAGACCGCTTCTTTACCCTGTATAGTCAGGGGTAAGGTGACTAGATATGTAAGTTATTACTAAATATTGTTTACAACCCTCTGTAAGAAGAAAACAAAAACAACAAAGCAAATAACAGACCAAAAGCAAAACATATACATTTTAAACAAATATATATACGAAATAAATTCAGAAATGGCAGTGGCGCGAGGCGTTTTTGCTAAATATTAAGTCTTAGTGCGAACTCTGGTAGTTTTATTTGTCTGTTTGTTGAATTTCGCACAAAGCTCTGTGAGGATTACTTGCTTTAGCAATCCCTAATTTTGAAGTGACAGACTAGAAAGGCAGCTAGTCAACACTATCCAACTCCAACGAATAGTAAAATTGACTGTCACTTTATAACGCCCCCACAGCTGAAATGGTGAGCATGCTCGGGATGAGTTTCAATTCCGTGATCTACCAGGCCACTTACTCTAGTATTTATAACCGAAGATAAGCTAAATGTATAGTTCTATCTCGCAACTTCAAGATTAGTAAGCACGCAACTAAACTTAATATAACGTTTAATTACAAAAAGCTTTTCCTGGTGAACCAAAACTAATTTACATATATATATATAATTTATTTTATAATTTCCAAGTAAAGAAAATTACAATTCAAGTAATTAACGAAGTACTTTTGACGCATTTTAAAAATCAAAATATTGTTTCAAAGATGTTCCCTATTACTTGATTTTACAAACAAAATCTCTGTCGCATTTTCTTTGGAAAATAATATGTTCTGAAATACTGTAACGTTTTAATCAAACATTTGATCCCCAGTAACATTAAAATAAGCATTTTAATGTAAACTAAATATTTTTTATGATACAGAAGTATAGTTTACCCACATACCTTGTTGAAAGTATTTGTTTTATTAATTTACACAAAACATTAAAACAGTTGAACAATTTAGTTAGCCATATTTTAGGTATTACGCAGCAATAATAATTAATAAAAATCTGTAATCATCACAGTCCTTTGTTTGAAGAGGGCGCTACCAACATTGCAGGTTACTGTAAAACACCTTAATATTGAAAATACACGGTACACGCACATATAAGTATAGATTGAGTAGGACATATTAATATTAGATGTTTGTGTTTGGTGGCACTCTCACGTTTTAAGAATTACTAATATAATTTTCTCTTGTTGTGGTTGATTTACCCGCTTCAAAAGCAAGAATGGCTTGTTGATTTTGCCCGTTCAGAGTGATACTAAAACTTAATTCAGATAAAATATTATATAATCGGTGTTTAGAATAAATGAATAATATTGTGTTACCAGTAGTTACCCTAATTTTGATTTGTAAGTAACTTAAGAATAAAATCGATAGTGGTTACGACTGTTGTTCACGAAATAGCGCTCAGACTACTAGTACTATGTCATATCACAGCAAACCTGAACAGCCCTGATAGTGATGTTACTAGTGACTTCAGGGAAAAATCGGTTAGGAAATGCAACCTTATATGCTTGCTTTAATAAACGCACTAGTTAAAGTAGTTTCTGGTGGGATTAGCTACTTAAACATATTAACATGAAGCTTGTAATAACTGCTGCAGAGAAAATAAATAATACGATTAAGTGCAGTATTGGTGAAGCATTTACTATTCAATTTTCCAGTTACAGTTATTAGAAATTTAACATTTCATTCCATTCAGATATCAATGTAATACATTATCATCACCACTAAAATTCAGATAACTTCAGTATATATTCATTTTAAGAAGTTATGACTAAAACTAAAGCAATGATGTAATATGTCAATGTACATCTGCCACGTTCAGTGCCGATGAGGCCTTTCACTAATATTGAAGTTCCATGGTAAGGTTTTAATTTTTGCGTGATTGAAAAAATTCCTTGAATTTAAAACAATGTCTTTAATTCTAATTTTTATAAGCAGTTATAGAGATATTAAAATGTTGAAAGCTTCAAGTTCAATATATGTGCATGAAATGGGATCATATTATTTATCTTACCTTGATTTATTTAAAGTTTCTTGTATTTCATATAAACAGATGGAGATATACCAGAAATTCATTTTATGTTGTATGTATAAAGTAATGTAAATTTGAGATTAAGTCATACATCTTTAAAGCTAAACAGGTTGATCTTGTCAAAATCTTGTTTTTAATCAAAATTTAAAAAAAATGTGTGATTTTCTAATGAGACACTGGCATGTTCTTAAAAAAAAAAAGAATGAGGTTTTCAAGAATATTATTGCTTATGTTATTACTTATAAATTTTGAAACACCTAGTTCCACATTTCCCATGAAACTAACAGCATGTTTTTCAAAAAAAACATTAAAGTTGATGTTTAAAACATTGTTAATTTCTTAATAGTTTGTATTATAGTTTTATAAAATGGTTAGATTTTATTCATCATCAAGATAAGCATTGTACAAGCAAAATCTTATAAAATATTTTGTAAGCATTTAGTAAAGAGTAAAATCAGTTATATAGTAAAAAAATTAGTTTCAAAGTAACATTTGGACATTTACTTTTACATCATGGTTTGACAAACCACATGAAATTTTACTTACTGTGTGAAAATGTAAAACTCACTTTCTCAGGATATGAGTGAATAAAACTTATTTTAATTCATACTACTCATTTTACTAAATATTTTTTATTTCATTATTACATCCTTACTGATATCACACCCAGATTTATATTATTACAATTTATTTCTGATATAAGTATTACATACTTCATACTTATTTGATCTAAGTTTCTTATCTTAAGAAGGTGTGCCACATATAACACAAATTTAGTAAGATTGTCAAATGGCAAACTTTAACCAGTTGATTAGACCTTGAGACAGGCTCAATGTGCTGTATACTTTTTGTATTAAGAGTGGCTGTTTAAAAAGAACTAAGATAAAACTTTGAACTGGTCCATATTGTAACATAACTATTTTTTGTTTATGTACAGCTACTAAGATTGAAGATGGTAGTGAAATGTATGCGAATCTGCTTTCCAACTGTGTTTCACTACTCAGAAGTTTAGAATAAGGAACAACATTTACATTTTACAATGTAAGTACAAACTTTAAATGCTTCTAGATCTGATGACAGAAGTGTGATCAAGATATCAGTCTGTTATAAATGTGTTTGTGACATTAAATTTCTTCTTTGTTTAATCATTTTCTTAAAATATTGTACATTTGTTGCTTACATATTGTAGCTTGCTGTAATCGTATACTAATAATATATTCCAGTAAATACTCATCATAAAATCTATACTACTGTTCAGTCATTTTCGTTAGTTATAAGTAATATTATATGTACCACATACCCTGTTTTTAAAAAACAATTCCTGGTATAACTTAACATAATGTTTTGGGACAACATGGGACTTATTGGTCCATCTTGATTGTTCCATCCTCTAAACTAAATTAAAATATAAAAAAAAAAGAAAAATCTTAAAGCCAGCCTTTATCATTCATATACTTATCAAGCTTTTTCTTAAACTCACTTAAATGTGAAACATCTGTTACAAAAATGAAACTGTCTTAGCTGAAGATGACTCCTACCTTGCCAAAATTTATATTTGGATCCCCTAGTCCTACTATCCTCATTGTTAAATATGAAAAAGGTGATGCACCAACACTATCAATTCCATTTACAATCTTAAAAACCTCAATCAGATTTCCCCCCCCCCCCAACTCTTCTTATTTCAAGAGAAAACAATATGAGAGATTTCAACCTCTGGTAACCCTTCTCTGAACCCTTTCCAACAATTCAATGTTTTTCTTAAGGTAAGGAGCCCAAGACTGAACACAGTATTCCAAATGTAGCCTAACCAGTGACCTGTACAATGAAATTATAA